>NC_090650.1:312334899-312456407 GCF_040937935.1 Hyperolius riggenbachi | reverse complement strand
TGTTTCTGACGAAGAGCTGCCCCAGCTTCTTTCAGCAACTTCTCTCCTCCTACTACTCTCTGACTCCCCCTCTTAACTGTCCCCCTCTTCATCTCCTCTATTGGGAACATACAGAGGATCCGTACCATCGTCATCATCGTAATCATCCTGCCCAGCTTCGCTTGCCTCAGAAAAATCCAAACATGCACCATCAGTAGGTCCTTCATCCTCCTTACACGTTACATCCATAGTGTTGCTGCGTAACTCAGACATATGAGCTGGTGAAAATTCATCTGGCTGTAACAACAATGGCTGTGCATAAGTGATTTCACCACTAAATAATTCTTGCGAAGTGTCAAATGCAGCGGAAGTGGTGCTAGTAGTAGTGCTGGTGGCTGAGCAAGATGAGGTGTTCTGGGTCGCTAAATACTCAACCACGTCCTGACAATCTTGGGAGGTGATGGGACGTGCCTTCTTCCGAGCACTGTACTGTGGGCCAGGTCCACACGAAATTACATTTACACGACCTCGCACAGACATGCCGGGTGGCCTTCCTCTGGCTCTGGCACTACCTCTTTCTCTACCTGTTTTGTCCATATCGGGTATGCACGGAGTGGTATATCACACTGCGTGCACTCACGTAGGTAGGTGGGTTCACTTAACCGCACAGGTATGCGCACTGATGCGGTGGGTTCACTGAACAGAACAGGTATGCAGTGGCGGGTTCACTGAACAGAACAGGTATACAGTGGCGGGTTCACAGAACAGGTATGCAGTGGCAGGTTCACTGAACAGGTATACAGTGGTGGGTTCACTGAACACAACAGGTATGCAGTGGCGGGTTCACAGAACAGGTATGCAGTGACGGGTTCACTGAACAGTACAGGTATGCAGTGGCAGGTTCACTGAACAGAACAGGTATACAGTGGCAGGTTCACTGAACAGAACAGGTATACAGTGGCGGGTTCACTGAACACAACAGGTATGCAGTGGCGGGTTAACTGAACAGGTATACAGTGGCGGGTTCACTAAACAGAACAGGTATGCAGTGGCGGGTTCACTGAACAGAACAGGTATGCAGTGGTGGGTTCACAGAACAGGTATGCAGTGGCAGGTTCACTGAACAGGTATACAGTGGTGGGTTCACTGAACACAACAGGTATGCAGTGGCGGGTTCACTGAACAGGAATACAGTAGCAGGTTCACTGAACAGAACAGGTATGCAGTGGCGGGTTCACTGAACAGAACAGGTATGCCGTGGTGGGTTCACAGAACAGGTATGCAGTGGCAGGTTCACTGAACAGGTATACAATGGCGGGTTCACTGAACAGAACAGGTATACAGTGGCGGGTTCACAGAACAGGAATGCAGTGGCAGGTTCACTGAACAGGTATACAGTGGCGGGTTCACTGAACACAACAGGTATGCAGTGGCGGGTTCACTGAACAGGAATAGAGTGGCGGGTTCACTGAACAGGTATGCAGTGGCAGGTTCACTGAACAGGTATACAGTGGCGGGTTCACTGAACACAACAGGTATGCAGTGGCGGGTTCACTGAACAGGAATACAGTGGCGGGTTCACTGAACAGAACAGGTATGCAGTGGCGGGTTCACTGAACAGAACAGGTATGCAGTGGTGGGTTCACAGAACAAGTATGCAGTGGCAGGTTCACTGAACAGGTATACAGTGGCGGGTTCACTGAACAGAACAGGTATACAGTGGCGGGTTCACTGAACAGAACAGGTATACAGTGGCGGGTTCACTGAACAGAACAGGTATACAGTGGCGGGTTCACTGAACAGAACAGGTATACAGTGGCGGGTTCACTGAACAGAACAGGTATGCAGTGGTGGGTTCACTGAACAGAACAGGTATACAGTGGCGGGTTCACAGAACAGGTATGCAGTGGCAGGTTCACTGAACAGGTATACAGTGGCGGGTTCACTGAACAGAACAGGTATACAGTGGCGGGTTCACTGAACAGAACAGGTATACAGTGGCGGGTTCACTGAACAGTACAGGTATGCAGTGGCAGGTTCACTGAACAGGTATGCAGTGGTGGGTTCACTGAACAGGTATGCAGTGGTGGGTTCACTGAACAGGTATGCAGTGGTGGGTTCACAGAACAGGTATGCAGTGGTGGGTTCACAGAACAGGTATGCAGTGGCAGGTTCACTGAACAGGTATGCAGTGGTGGGTTCACTGAACAGGTATGCAGTGGTGGGTTCACTGAACAGGTATGCAGTGGTGGGTTCACAGTACAGGTATGCAACAGAACAGGTATGCAGCCAGGAACAAGCTAAGCCTAACTAATCTTTCCCTATGAGAGACAGTCTGCAGCAGCTCGCCCTACTCTCACTAACGCAGGCACACGAGTGAGCGTAATGGCCGCCACTGCCTGCCTTTTATTAGGGGGGGAGTGGCTCCAGGGGCTAGTGTAGCCTAATTGGCTACACTGGGCCTGCTGACTGTGATGTAGAGGGTAAAAGTTGATCCTTATGGTGCATTATGGGGCAAACCGAACTTCCGCAAAAGTTCGCCTGCGGGACGCGAACGCGAACCACTGAAGTTCGCATGGAACCGTTCGCAGGCGAACCGTTCAGCCCAACTCTACAGCACAGGGCTTCTCTCAAGCCTTTCCCTACAATCTACAGTAAGCGCACAAAGGTCTTTCCAAGCCCTCTCCCACTATCTAGAGTACCTAGCACATGGGTTCTCTCAAACTCTCTCCCACTATCTACAGCACAGGGCTTCTCACAAGCCTTCCACCTATAATCTACAGTACCTAGCACAAAAGTTCTCTCAAGCCCTCTCCCACTATTTACAGTGCTTAGCACTAGGGTGCCCTCAAGCTCCCTCCCACTATCCACAACACAGGGCTTCTCTCAAGCCTCCCTGTACAATCTACAGTACCTAGTACAATACTCCTCTCAAGCTCTCCCCCACTATCTACAGCACAAGGCATTCTTTCAAGCCCCCCCCCCCCCACACACACACACCAGACACACACACACATACACACACACTATCTACAGTACCTAGCTCAAGGGTTTCCTCAAGAACTAGCTATCAACCACACCTTAAAGGACTTCCGAGGCCAAAAACTGCCCCCAAAATCTAAAAAAATTTAACTACCTGCATGACTTTCTATGGCACGGAGGACGCCGTTCGCGCCCTCCGTGCCGCTCCGCCGGGTCCCCGCCTCTCAATATGACCCCGAATGGCTCCCGACCCCACAGTCGGGGTAGTTGGCCCTAGTGCTGCGCAGCCGCAGTAGCGGCCATGCGGAGTGCGCAGCCGCGGCCAGGGCCGGCGGCCATCTTTATACAGGCAGCAGAGCCTGACCCTGGCCGTGGGGTCGGGAGCCATTCGGGGTCATATTGAGAGGAGGGGACCCGGCGGAACGGCACGGATGGCGCGGACGGCGCCCTCCATGCCATAGAAAGTCATGCAGGTAGTTAATTTTTTTACATTTTGGGGTCATATTTTGGCCTCGAAAGTCCTTTAATGTGTTGCATTTTTACATACGGTCGGCTTTACAAAAGACCTGAGATTGTGGGAAAGAATGGAACAAAGGTGGATGTAAACTGTAGGATGCTGACAACAACTCAAAATGGACCCAGCACCATCTGTAAAGTAATGTCTAATTTATTGATTCAGACATGCATAGTTCCTGTACATACATATAGAACAGACCAAACACATCAGCAATGTTCTGAGAGGAGCATCCTCTCTATCAAGCCCATGTAGCATTTACAGAAGCTTCAGTTACAACTTACGGTACTAAAACAGCAGAATAACTAAAGATAAGATAATGGGGAACAAGATAAAGACAGTGGTAAAAGGCTAGTGGATAATAAAGAAATAGCACCACATCTTTATCTTACATACTAAAATTTGAGTTTAGGTACACTACAAAATACCGTGGTCATTACAAAGCAATGGAGGCAGCCATTTCACCATTGTCTTAAAACGTGCTAGTTTTCTGGTGGTAAAGCTGAATATCTGTTGGTAATGCTTTTTTGTCACTAACCTGTAAATATACGGATCAGGCGTATTCACTTTCCTTTGACTTTCCTGACCTGCATTCTTGCTGAAAGAAAAGACTAGGAAAGCATTATAGCCACATGATCAGCTTTACAGCCAGGCTACAGGCATTTTTTTTCTCTAAGGAGGTTGATATAGTTATAGCTCTTTAATGAAACATGCACTAGATAGTACTAGAGAGGAACAGTCATAAAATAGGTATTTGTAGAATCTAATCTCCACTGCAAAACCGTCTTAAACATGAAGTTTTAACATGCCAGAATAGAAGACTGCCTTGTTATTTAATTAATTTCCTTTTCACAGCTCTGTGCACTTCAGTTTTGCCTGAGACTGGAAGGACCCCCACAGTGGCTTCTTTACTGCCTGAATTCAGTGCTTCTACTTTATCTCATTTGCTTTTAACTGTCTCTTACCAAAACCTTAGTTCATTTTCCAAAATGTATTCCTGAGAAGTTACTTTTGTATATAACAGTTTTATGCTTACCACAGGCAGCTGCTAAGACGATGCTCTTTGCAATCAACATTAAGTGTTGTAACTAAAGAAGCAAGAAATGAACGTGAAATATAATTACAGCTTTTCCTGAGTAAAGTTCTCTTTCATGACAGTTAAAGTATGGTCAATTAGATTCTTGCCTATGGCCATTTAATACCGAGATTCTAAGAGGGTGGTTTGATCCACACTTTGCAACTATGTACAGAGAGATAAATGTTTTAAAATTAAACTCCACTTTGACTTAAATTCGCAACAACAACAACAAAAAAACAATACATACATACCGTAATTGTTTTGCAGACACATTTGTAATGTAATGTCATTAAAAGTCTGCAGCCAAAACATAAAATTGCACCTATCTGCTAGCCTAGAATCTGCACTTTCTCTGTGGAGTATGGGCAGTCTAGAGACCTCCAATTTTGGTGCATGAGTAATTAACTGCAGAGAATAGGCGTGTGTTACTTATTTTTACCACTTTGATAAATCCATTGACTGGCAACAAACTCCCTTGTCGCAGTTTTTGTTTAGGATCTAGTGTCTAACATGTTTATACGCGTATATGTAAGCATGCTGAAATAAGAATTGGGATTTACAGTGGGTTGCAAAAGTATTCGGCCCCCTTGAAGTTTTCCACATTTTGTCACATTACTGCCACAAACATGCATCAATTTTATTAGAATTCCACTTGAAAGACCAATACAAAGTGGTGTACACGTGAGAAGTGGAATGAAAATCATACATCATTCCAAACATTTTTTACAAATAAATAACTTCAAAGTGGGGTGTGCGTAATTATTGCTGCAATTACAGCTGCCAGTCCTTTAGGATATGTCTCTACCAGCTTTGCACATCTAGAGACTGAAATCCTTGCCCATTCTTCTTTGCAAAACAGCTCCAGCTCAGTCAGATTAGATGGACAGCGTTTGTGAACAGCAGTTTTCAGATCTTGCCACAGATTCTCAATTGGATTTAGATCTGGACTTTGACTGGGCCATTCTAACACATAGATATGTTTTGTTTTAAACCATTCCATTGTTACCCTGGCTTTATGTTTAGAGTTATTGTCCTGCTGGAAGGTGAACCTCCGCCCTAGTCTCAACTCATTTGCAGTCTCCAAGAGGTTTTTTTCCAAGTTTGCCCTGTATTTGGCTCCATCCATCTTCCCATCAACTCTGACCAGCTTCCCTGTCCCTGCTGAAGAGATGCACCCCCCGAGCTTGATGCTGCCACCACCATATTTGACAGTAGGGATGGTGTGTTCAGAGTGATGTGCAGTGTTAGTTTTCTGCCACACATATCATTTTGCATTTTGGCCAATTTTGGTCTCATCTGAGCAGAGCATCGTCTTCCACATGTTTTCTGTGTCCCCCACATGGCTTGTGGCAAACTGCAAACGGGACTTCTTATGCTTTCTGTTAACAATGCCTTTCTTCTTGCCACTCTTCCATAAAGGCCAACTTTGTACAGTGCATGACTAATAGTTGTCCTATAGACAGAGTCTCCCACCTGAGCTGTAGATCTCTGCAGCTCGTCCAGAGTCACCATGGGCCCCTTGACTGCATTTCTGATTAGCGCTCTCCTTGTTCGGCCTGTGAGTTTAGGTGGATGGCCTTGTCTTGGTAGGTTTACAGTTGTGCCATTCTCATTCCATTTTTGAATGATCGCTTGAACAGTACTCCTTGGGATGTTCAAGGCTTTGGAAATCTTTTTTAAAGCCTAAGTCTGCTTTAAATTTCTCAATAATTTGATCCCTGACCTGTCTTGGACCTGTCTTGTGTGTTCTTTGGACTTCACAGTGTTGTTGCTCCCAATATTCTCTTAGACAACCTCTGAGGCCCTCACAGAGCAGCTGTATTTGTACTGATTAGATTAGACAAGACAAGACAAGACAAATAACATTTATATTGCGCTTTTCTCCTTGCGGACTCAAAGCGCCAGAGCAGAGCAGCAGCCACTAGGGCGCGCTCTATTGGCAGTAGCAGTGTAAGGGAGACTTGCCAAAGGTCTCCTACTGAATTAGTGCTGGCTTACTGAACAGGCAGAGCCGAGATTCGAACCCTGGTCTCCTGTGTCAGAGGCAGAGCCGTTAACCATTACACCATCAGCCAACTGCTTGACTACACACTTGATTACACACAGGTGCACTCTATTTAGTCATTAGCATTCATCAGGCAATGTCTATAGGCAACTGACTGCACTCAGATCAAAGGGGGCTGAATAATTATGCACACACCACTTTGCAGTTATTTATTTGTAAAAAAATGTTTGGAATCATGTATGATTTTCGTTCCACTTCTCATGTGTACACCACTTTGTGTTGGTCTTTCATGTGGAATTCCAATAAAATTGATTCATGTTTGTGGCAGTAATATGACAAAATGTGGAAAACTTTAAGGGGGACGAATACTTTTGCAACCCACTGTAATCCCTGCAATGTACATGTCCCACAGCCAGAAGCATAGGATTCTGTTTTGGACTTTGAGTCACTGAGTTCTCTGGAGATTACACTAATAAAGGTGGCCACACAGGATACAATAAAATGATCCGATTTTATGCTAATTCGATAAATATGATCGGATCTCCCAAAAACATCGAAAGCTTTTTTTTCATTCGACTGAAAAAAACGATCGGATTTCGAACCGGAATGCTGGAAATTTTTCTTACATTTTTCTAAAGATTGTGTACACCATACACCATCTTTAGAAAAATTTAAGAAAAATTTCCTGCATTACGGTTCGAAATCCGATCGTTTTTTTCAGTGTGTTAGATTGTCAATTTATTAATATACACACCCTAGCAATTTTCTTAGAGTTTCCAACCATTGTTATCATAATTGGGGAAAAATTGAACATATCTGTGTGTTACATTGGTCATATTTTTGAAATGTTACAATCAGTAAGAAAAATTGATTGCAATTCTTGAATTGAACAGATATTTTAAAAATTGTATGGTGTGTGGCCACCTTAAAGAAAACCTGAACTGAAAATTAAAAGTCAAAATAAGCATACACAAGTCATACTCACCTTCCATGTAGTCTACTCCTCAGTCTCTTTCTCCTGTCCCGCGTCCTGTTTGTTCACTGTGATCAAGGGAATTTTCCGTCCTCCATTTTGAAAATGGCCATTACACATAACAGCTTTCTGGTCAGCACACGGTTAAACTGGAACATCGCTCACTTGAGCCATTGGGAAACATGGACATTACCTGGTACATCAGTTTTCCTCTCAGCTATAACTGACAGCAACTGATATATTTCAGTTCTGACAAAATGTTGTCAGAACTGGAAGGGATTATTGTCAGAAGAAAATGGTGAGCTTCTCAGAGGAACTGATGGCAAGGTAACTATGTAATGTTCATTTGAAGTTACCTCATGTGTTTATTTTAAATATTTTTACTCAGTACAGGTTCTCTTTAAGGTAAACAAATCTGGTGTGTGAGTAAGTAAAGGAAGATTTACCTATCAAGTTAAAGAGGATCCAAGATAAACTTTTACCCATTGCATAATTGTGTTCCTTTTATATAGTTTATAGGGCATTCCTCAAGCCAAATACTTTTTTTTTTAATACTCGAATTCCATATAAACTAAATAAGCCTCATTTTGTGCCTTGGCACTGTAGCAAGGGCTTATGGGAGCTCAGTTTGGGCAGGAGGAGAAGGAGGTTGCTAGCTATTGATTTCAGAGGCAGAGGGGAGGAGAGAGGAGGAGAGGGGACTGAATTTACACATAGGCAAGCAGATAGCATCTCCAGCCCTCAGCCTGTGACAATGTGACAAACAGAACATGGCTGACCTCATTGTATCACAGGAATAAATAATCATAAACTTTTGAAGCTAGATATGCTGTGTAAACTATCTAAACTTTAGATAAGATATATAGACAAGTTACTTGTTATAGTTAGTTTTTCATCTCGGATCCGCTTTAAGGACAGAACCAAAGACTTGGACCAGTTCATAGTATCCCGAGTCTGAAATCATGTCCAATACTGTATGTAAGGATTGGGCTGAATCTGCTTATAACAGAATCTTGTCATCTGCTTAAATTGCAAGGTAGATGTGCATAGGCTTCCAATAATAATGGCTTGATTATTATGGGCCACAAAGGTTTCAGGGGATATGGCATACAATAGGCTGGATAGTGGGTACCCTTGTGTAGTGCCTCTACCTAGCCATTTGTGCCTCTACCCAGAGGCGTATCTGGGCAAAATAGCGCCTATGGCAAACACTGAAATTGCGCCCCCCCCCCCCCCCCCCCCCAACACACACACACACACACGGTCAGAGCACCCTTCCCCAGTAAAAACAGCATTCTTTCTCACATTCATGGTTGTCTGGGTAAGTTATAGATTATACTGTACACATTGGGGGTAGCAGAGATCAGCACATACTGCAGCTGGTTTATAATCAATACAGGCACACAGAGTAACAGCTTATACAGTACATACTGGGGGTTGCAGAGATCAGTACATACTGCAGCTAGTTTACTATTAGTACAGACACAGAATAACTGCTTATTCTGTACATACTGGAGGTAGCAGAGATCAGCACACACTGCAGCCAGCTTGCTATCAGTACAGTACAGGCACATGGAAGCCCATTATTATATTAACCACACTTTGCTACTGAAGGGGAGGATGGGGGTTTATTCACCATGCTATATGGGGGTAAAGAAGGCGTGCAACACTTGATACAAGGGAGGAGGGAGGGGCCCCATAAAGGGGGAAAACATCTCTATATAAGTATATAAATATATAATTTGTGCATATACATTTACACACATACATACAAACACCATACATTTATACTATGCATAGTCAGATACAGCACAAATACAGCACACACACACACACACACACAAGCAGCAATTTACGCACGGATCCATGCATCAGCGCACACACACATACAAGCAGCCATTCACACACGGATCCATGCATCAGCACACACATACAAGCAACCATTTCCACACACAGATCCGTACATCAGCACACACATACAAGCAGCCATTTCCACACACAGATCCGTACATCAGCACACACATACAAGCAGCCATTTCCACACACAGATCCGTACATCAGCACACACATACAAGCAGCCATTTCCACACACAGATCCGTACATCAGCACACACATACAAGCAGCCATTTCCACACACAGATCCGTACATCAGCACACACATACAAGCAGCCATTTCCACACACAGATCCGTACATCAGCACACACATACAAGCAACCATTTCCACACACAGATCCATACATCAGCACACACATACAAGCTGCCATTTCCACACACAGATCCATACATCAGCACACACATACAAGCTGCCATTTCCACACACAGATCCGTACATCAGCACACACATACAAGCTGCCATTTCCACACACAGATCCGTACATCAGCATCAGCACACACATACAAGCTGCCATTTCCACACACAGATCCGTACATCAGCACACACATACAAGCTGCCATTTCCACACACAGATCCGTACATCAGCATCAGCACACACATACAAGCTGCCATTTCCACACACAGATCCGTACATCAGCATCAGCACACACATACAAGCTGCCATTTCCACACACAGATCCATACATCAGCACACACATACAAGCAACCATTTCCACACACAGATCCATACATCAGCACACACATACAAGCTGCCATTCACACACAGATCCATACATCAGCACACACATACAAGCTGCCATTCACACACAGATCCATACATCAGCACACACATACAAGCTGCCATTCACATTTCACACACAGATCCATACATCAGCACACACATACAGCACACACATACAAGCAGCCTTTTCCACACACTATGCATACATAAAATAAGCACCTCCATCTCACAGCACTGAGCACTCTGTAACGCTGTCTCCCGTGCACGTGTGTCTGTTTCTCTCTCTCTCTCTCCTCTTACTCCCGGCGTCCTCATTTTCCCGAGGGAGGGGGGAGCTGGACGGGCTCACATTCCTCCAGTTCCTCTGTCTGTGTTATCAGCTCAGCAGTGCGCAGAGCTGAAGCTGTACATTTCTGGGCAGAAGGGAAATGTAAATCAGGCTCCAGCCTGATCTAACAGTATATTTAATTTTACTCGTAGCAGCTTGTTACAACTTCCCCCCTCCCCTGGTAAAAGTGGTGCATCCCCTGCACCCAACGCACACTAATGATGCGTCTGACAGGAAGTCAGCGGGCCAGCGGGGACAGCAGCAGCGCTGATCAGAGCAGCAATAAGGAGACAGCGGGCAGCACAGAACGGGGCAGGCATGGCGCCCATGGGTGCTATGGCGCCCATGGCACTAGCCATGCCTGCACCCCTCTAAATACGCCACTGCCTCTACCTAGCCATGGTTCAGAGGAATATGTAGAGTAGCTCAAGGCAAATATTGCCAAAGTTGTGTACAAATATGGCCAATCTACAACATCAAAAGCTTTGGTGGCATCTAGGGACACTATAATTCTATTGCCCATGTGTGTGTGTGTTTACATTGGATAATTTTAAGTACTCTATGACATAGGTTCTCAACATGCGGTACGCGTACCCCAGGGGGTACTTCTGATGGGTCCAGGGGGTACTCGGGCTTGATATACTTAACCAAGAATAACAAATTTAGAGATTTAGAAAATTATAATTCTTATTTAAACAACACCAAATTAGTATTTTAGCTAATTAAAAGCAATAATAAATGTTTGCACATTGTTTAGAACCAATTATCATGTACTACGATTAAATATATATTTGTCAAGGGGTACTTGTGATCATGTTTACTATGCTAGGGGGTACTCGATGAGTACAGGGTTTTAAAAGGGGTACACACTAATAAAATGTTGAGAAACACTGCTCTATGATATGCTTTGCAGTATATTTTCCAGACATTTAAGACTCAGGGCCTTTTTCAACTAGCCTGCGATTTGCGATTTGCTTCTGATCGCAAATCGCAAGGTACATTAAATTAATGGAAACTGCAGCAGCAATTTCCATTAGTGCGATCCGATTGCGATGCGATTTTGGACAAAGCGCAATAGTCGTCCTGCCGCATTTTGTATGCGATTGAGCTGGACTATAATGAGTATAGTAGCTCAATCGCAATCGCATGATGGAAATTGAAACGCGATTGCGATCGCGATCGGAATCGCGATCACAATCGCGATCGCATTTCATAGTGGAAAAGAGCCCTCAGTCATTATAATCAGTTGGATAATAGAAAGGATGGCTTTACTTAGATGAATAGCAATCACTAGGATTATAATGTCTACTGTCATGCTGGGCATACACAGCTCGTTTTATATTATCAATCGAGCAGCTGATGGCTTGATTGACAATATTCAACCTGTCTGACACCCTGCTGGATCGATTCTGCGCTCAATACCGGCGGGGAGAACAATGGGAGTAAACGAAACTCTGATTGTGGGGACAAGCGGGAATCGATCCGCCGCTGGCTCGATACCGGCACATTCTCGAGCCGTGTATGCCCAGCATTAGAGGAGAGATGGGCCCATATACGTCACACTTGTATGAGATGACCCCTTTGGAGTGACAGGTTGTACAGCTGAGACAGATGTGGGACAGGACACCCAACATAGGTGTTGTAGAATTTTATAGAATTTTATCAGCAAATCACCAAGTAGGATGCTTTGTTGCTTGGAAAGGAGGTAATGACACTTTAATTCCCTCTTTAGTAATGTCTTGGTCTGAAACAGTGCTGTCCAACTGTCTCCCGCGGGCCTCCTGCTGCGGCCCCCCTGACGCCTGCTCCATGCTGTGGCAGTGTTTTTAAACCCTTTCCCCCATGCTGCGGACTATAAATATTTACAGCCTCCCTCCTCGTTGTCCCCCGTGCTGCCGCCTCTAACTCACTTCAGATCAGCGGCTGGCAGAAGATAGGAGCCAGCCACACCGGCGCATAGCAGCCGCACGGGAACTTTAAATGCTGGAGGTGGCCGATGATGTCACTTCCTGCATTCAAATTCACCGCGCGGCTGCCATGCGCCCGTCTGACTGGCTCCTATCTCTTGCTCGGCGCTGATCTGAGGTGAGACAGGCGGCAGCTCGGGGGACAACGAGGGGGGAGGCTGTAAATATTTATAGTCCGCAGCACGGGGGACAACGCGGGGGGCGGGGTGTGTAAATATTTTCGGCAGCCAATCTGACTGTATTTTGTGGGCAAATCTGCGGCCAATCTGACTGTATTTTGTGGGCACGTCTGCGGCCAATCTGACTGCATTTTGTGGGCACGTCTGCGGCCAATCTGACTGCATTTTGTGGGCACATCTGCGGCCAATCTGACTGTATTTTGTGGGCACGTCTGCGGCCAATCTGACTGTATTTTGTGGGCACGTCTGCGGACAATCTGACTGTATTTTGTGGGCACATCTGCGGCCAATCTGACTGCATTTTGTGGGCACGTCTGCGGCCAATATGACTGCATCTTGTGGGCACGTCTGCGGCCAATCTGACTTCATTTTGTGGGTACGTCTGCGGCCAATCTGACTGCATTTTGTGGACACGTCTGCGGCCAATCTGATTGCATTTTGTGGGCACATCTGCAGCCAATCTGATTGCATTTTGTGGGCACATCTGCAGCCAATCTTAATGTATTTTGTGGGTAAATCTGCGGCCAATCTTTGTTTATTTTTTGGGTAAATCTGCGGCCAATCTTTGTGTATTTTGTGGGTAAATCTGCAGCCAATCTGAGTGTATTTTGTGGGTAAATCTGCAGCCAATCTGAGTGTATTTTGTGGGTAAATCTGCAGCCAATCTGAGTGTATTTTGTGGGTAAATCTGCAGACAATCTTTGTGTATTTTGTGGGTCAATCTGAAGCCAATCTGAATGTATTTTGTGGGTAAATCTGCAGCCAATATTTGTGTATTTTGTGGGTAAATCTGCAGCCAATCTTTGTGTATTTTGTGGGTAAATCTGCAGCCAATCTGAATGTATTTTGTGGGTAAATCTGCAGCCAAGCTGAATGTATTTTGTGGGTCAATCTGCTGCCAACCTTTGTGTATTTTGTGGTTAAATCTGCAGCCAATCTGACTGCATTTTGTGGGCAAATCTGTGGCCAATCTGAGTGCATTTTGTGGAGAATCTGCTATCACTCTAATTGCATTTTTTGGGGAAATCTGCTGCTAGATTTTTTCTTTTCCCAGGGGGCGGGGTTGTGTTGGTCTGCCGGCCCTCCACCATGTGGTCTGGAAAAAATACGGCCCTCCATGCCAGCGAAGTTGGACAGCACTGGTCCAAAGTAGTGTTGGGCGAACAGTGTTCGCGACTGTTCGGGTTCTGCAGAACATCACCCTGTTCGGGTGATGTTCGGGTTCAGCCGAACACCTGATGGTGTTCGGCCAAACTGTTCGGCCATATGGCCGAACTAAGAGCGCATGGCCGAACGTTACCCGAACGTTCGGCTAGCGCTGTGATTGGCCGAACGGGTCACGTGTAGTGTTGGGCGAACATCTAGATGTTCGGGTTCGGGCCGAACATGGCCGAACTCCGAACATAATGGAAGTCAATGGGGACCCGAACTTTCGTGCTTTGTAAAGCCTCCTTATATGCTACATACCCCAAATTTACAGGGTATGTGCACCTTGGGAGTGGATACAAGAGGAAAAAAAAATTAGCAAAAAGATCTTATAGTTTTTGAGAAAATCGATTTTAAAGTTTCAAAGGGAAAACTGTCTTTTAAATGCGGGAAATGTCTGTTTTCTTTGCACAGGCAACATGCTTTTTGTCGGCATGCAGTCATAAATGTAATACATATAAGAGGTTCCAGGAAAAGGGACCGGTAACGCTAACCCAGCAGCAGCACACGTGATGGAACAGGAGGAGGGTGGCGCAGGAGGAGAAGGCCACGCTTTGAGACACAACAACCCAGGCCTTGCATGAGGACAAGAAGCGTGCGGATAGCAATTTGCATTTTGTCGCCATGCAGTCATAAATGTAATACAGATGAGAGGTTCAATAAACAGGGACCGGAAACGCTAACCCATCACAGATGTTCATTGTTCATGTTACTTGGTTGGGGTCCGGGAGTGTTGCGTAGTCGTTTCCAATCCAGGATTGATTCATTTTAATTTGAGTCAGACGGTCTGCATTTTCTGTGGAGAGGCGGATACGCCGCCGATCTGTGACGATGCCTCCGGCAGCACTGAAACAGCGTTCCGACATAACGCTGGCTGCCGGGCAAGCCAGCACCTCTATTGCGTACATTGCCAGTTTGTGCCAGGTGTCTAGCTTCGATACCCAATAGTTGAAGGGTGCAGATGGATTGTTCAACACAGCTACGCCATCTGACATGTAGTCCTTGACCATCTTCTCCAGGCGATCGGTGTTGGAGGTGGATCTGCACGCTTGCTGTTCTGTGTGCTGCTGCATGGGTGTCAGAAAATTTTCCCACTCCAAGGACACTGTCGATACCATTCCCTTTTGGGCACTAGCTGCGGCTTGTGTTGTTTGCTGCCCTCCTGGTCGTCCTGGGTTTGCGGAAGTCAGTCTGTCGGCGTACAACTGGCTAGAGGAGGGGGAGGATGTCAATCTCCTCTCTAAAGTCTCCACAAGGGCCTGCTGGTATTCTTCCATTTTGACCTGTCTGGCTCTTTCTTCAAGCAGTTTTGGAACATTGTGTTTGTACCGTGGATCCAGAAGGGTATAAACCCAGTAATTGGTGTTGTCCAGAATGCGCACAATGCGTGGGTCGCGTTCAATGCAGTCCTAGGCCGAAGAGGTCATAGCCTAGGGTCACAAAACCTGTTTATTTGGGCAATTTCAATGGTGGCGAGTCTGACGTACATAAATCGCAGCAACGGCCGTTAGCAACGTCTGAATCTCACGAAATGTCTCATGCAGGTAGAAGACATATTGTTAGACTTGGGCTCCAAAGATGGGTTTCCTACATCTCTGCAAACCAGAGTTACAGGGCTCCAAATTTGGTAAAATCCCCCATAGGCTTTAATTGGGCCTCCTATTTACAGTTCCAAAATCTCACATCTTTTCAAAGGGCAATTACTCAGCAGTGGCAAATTTTCTAGCATTGTAGGGACCCTTAGGGGGAACATGACTGGTGAGTTTTGGGCCCCTAGGCCAAAGAGGTCATAGCCTAGGGTCACAAAAACCTGTTTATTTGGGCTATTTCAATGGTAGTGATGGTGACGTACATAAATCGCAGCAATGGCCGTTAGCAAAGTCTGAATCTCACGAAATGTCTCATGCAGGTAGAAGACATATTGTTAGACTTGGATTCCAAAGATGGGGTCCCTACATCTCTGCAAACCAGAGTTACAGGGGTCCAAAATTGGTAAAATCCCCCATAGGATTTCATTGCCTCCCTATTTCACTTTCCAAAATCTCACATCTTTTCAAAGGGCAATGGCTCAGCAGTACCAAATTTTCTAGCATTGTAGGGACCCTTAGGGGGAACATGACTGGTGAGTTTCGGGCCCCTAGGCCGAAGAGGTCATAGCCTAGGGTCACAAAAACCTGTTTTTTTGGGCTATTTCAATGGTAGTGATGGTGGCGTACATAAATCGCAGCCATGGCCGTTAGCAAAGTCTGAATCTCACGAAATGTCTCATGCAGGTAGAAGACATATTGTTAGACTTGGATTCCAAAGATGGGGTCCCTACATCTCTGCAAACCAGAGTTACAGGGGTCCAAAATTGGTAAAATCCCCCATAGGATTTCATTGCCTCCCTATTTCACTTTCCAAAATCTCACATCTTTTCAAAGGGCAATGGCTCAGCAGTACCAAATGTTCTAGCATTGTAGGGACCCTTAGGGGGATCATGACTGGTGAGTTTTGCCACTGCTGAGCCATTGCCCTTTGAAATGGTGTGAGATTTTGGAACGGTAAATAGGAGGCCCAATGAAATCCTATGGGGGATTTTACCAATTTTGGACCCCTGTAACTCTGGTTTGCAGAGATGTAGGGACCCAATCTTTGGAATCCAAGTCTAACAATATGTCTTCTACCTGCATGAGACATTTCGTGAGATTCAGACTTTGCTAACGGCCATTGCTGAGATTTATGTACGCCACCATCACTACCATTGAAATAGCCCAAATAAACAGGTTTTTGTGACCCTAGGCTATGACCTCTTCGGCCTAGAGGCCCGAAACTCACCAGTCATGTTCCCCCTAAGGGTCCCTACAATGCTAGAAAATTTGGTACTGCTGAGTCATTGCCCTTTGAAAAGATGTGAGATTTTGGAAAGTGAAATAGGGAGGCAATGAAATCCTATGGGGGATTTTACCAATTTTGGACCCCTGTAACTCTGGTTTGCAGAGATGTAGGGACCCCATCTTTGGAATCCAAGTCTAACAATATGTCTTCTACCTGCATGAGACATTTCGTGAGATTCAGACTTTGCTAACGGCCATTGCTGAGATTTATGTACGCCACCATCACTACCATTGAAATAGCCCAAATAAACAGGTTTTTTTGACCCTAGGCTATGACCTCTTCGGCCTAGGGGCCCGAAACTCACCAGTCATGTTCCCCCTAAGGGTCCCTACAATGCTAGAAAATTTGGTACTGCTGAGCCATTGCCCTTTGAAAAGATGTGAGATTTTGGAACTGTAAATAGGAGGCCCAATGAAAGCCTATGGGGGATTTTACCAAATTTGGAGCCCTGTAACTCTGGTTTGCAGAGATGTAGGGAACCCATCTTTGGAGCCGAGGTCTAACAATATGTCTTCTACCTGCATGAGACATTTCGTGAGATTCAGACGTTGCTAACGGCCATTGCTGCGATTTATGTACGTCAAGACTCGCCACCATTGAAATTGCCCAAATAAACAGGTTTTGTGACCCTAGGCTATGACCTCTTCGGCCTAGGACTGCATTGAACGCGACCCAGGCATTGTGCGCATTCTGGACAACACCAATTACTGGGTTTATACCCTTCTGGATCCACGGTACAAACACAATGTTCCAAAACTGCTTGAAGAAAGAGCCAGACAGGTCAAAATTGAAGAATACCAGCAGGCCCTTGTGGAGACTTTAGAGAGGAGATTGACATCCTCCCCCTCCTCTAGCCAGTTGTACGCCAACAGACTGACTTCCGCAAACCCAGGACGACCAGGAGGGCAGCAAACAACACAAGCCGCAGCTAGTGCCCAAAAGGGAATGGTATCGGCAGTGTCCTTGGAGTGGGAAAATTTTCTGACACCCATGCAGCAGCAAGCGTGCAGATCCACCTCCAACACCGATCGCCTGGAGAAGATGGTCAAGGACTACATGTCAGATGGCGTAGCTGTGTTGAACAATCCATCTGCACCCTTCAACTATTGGGTATCGAAGCTAGACACCTGGCACAAACTGGCAATGTACGCAATAGAGGTGCTGGCTTGCCCGGCAGCCAGCGTTATGTCGGAACGCTGTTTCAGTGCTGCCGGAGGCATCGTCACAGATCGGCGGCGTATCCGCCTCTCCACAGAAAATGCAGACCGTCTGACTCAAATTAAAATGAATCAATCCTGGATTGGAAACGACTACGCAACACTCCCGGACCCCAACCAAGTAACATGAACAATGAACATCTGTGATGGGTTAGCGTTTCCGGTCCCTGTTTATTGAACCTCTCATCTGTATTACATTTATGACTGCATGGCGACAAAATGCAAATTGCTATCCGCACGCTTCTTGTCCTCATGCAAGGCCTGGGTTGTTGTGTCTCAAAGCGTGGCCTTCTCCTCCTGCGCCACCCTCCTCCTGTTCCATCACGTGTGCTGCTGCTGGGTTAGCGTTACCGGTCCCTTTTCCTGGAACCTCTTATATGCATTACATTTATGACTGCATGCCGACAAAAAGCATGTTACCTGTGCAAAGAAAACAGACATTTCCCGCATTTAAAAGACAGTTTTCCCTTTGAAACTTTAAAATCGATTTTCTCAAAAACTATAAGCTCTTTTTGCTAAAAAAAAATTTTCCTCTTGTACCCACTCCCAAGGTGCACATACCCTGTAAATTTGGGGTATGTAGCATGTAAGGAGGCTTTACAAAGCACAAAAGTTCGGGTCCCCATTGACTTCCATTATGTTCGGAGTTCGGGTCGAACACCCGAACATCGCGGCCATGTTCGGCCTGTTCGGCCCGAACCCGAACATCTAGATGTTCGCCCAACACTAGTCCAAAGGTGCATACATATGGGTTACAACTGTCGCTGCAACCGCGTGGCACGCGTGTATGACGTGCGCGCCCCGAACCGTCGCTAGTTGGAGCTGTCGCTGGGCGATTGACTTGGTCAATCGCCGGCAACAGCTGTCGCTGCAACTTCGCCGCAACTGTCGCTAGTCCCGCGTGTGTATGCGGACTAGCGACAGGAGACCTACGCGAGTGAATGGAGCATCCGGCCGGGGGATGCTCCATTCACAGACAGCTTCCGCCGCGTCTCTGCCTTTCTAGCGAGATGTGTGTCGCTCCCTGGTCGCTTGTGTACATGCAACGGGGGACAATTGTCCCCCATGTGTATGTAGCTTAAAAGATCTCTCTGCTCAAATGAAAAAAAAAATACTACTTCAGACAAATATATTATAGAGATAATTTAACTGAATCAGTTCTCGTAATCCTGAGTAATTTCAATAAGCATAAGTAAAGTCATAAAACTGCTTCAATTGACATTCCATAAATAACTGTACTCATGTATATGAACAAAAGTAGAATTATACTATTAATTTATCTTTAACCGTAGCAACAAATTGTCTTCATCTGTTAATCCATTATCTATTATCTATGGTAATGAAGTGGCTGCAAATTTAAAGGACAACTGCAGTGAGAAGAATATGGAGGCTGCCATATTTATTTCCTTTTAAACAATACCAGTTGCCTGGCAGCCCTGCTGATCTATTTGGCTGCAATAGTGTCTGAATCACATTCCTGAAACAAGCATGTGGCTAATCTTGTCACTTGTAAGAAAAACCTGATCTGCATATGCTTGTTTAGGGTCTATGGCAACAAGTATTAGGGAGGACCAGCAGGACTGTCAGGCAACTGGAATTGCTTAAAAGGAAATAAATATGGCAGCCTCCATATCCCTCTAACTTCAGTTTCCACATATAAGCAGCTCTAATGCCTTGCAATTTTGGAAGCTGGCCGCTACTATTTCTGTTAGCAGAGGAAGGGGGGGGGGGGGGGCGAGAGGTTGGGTGAGCGGCAATGCAATCTGTTATGGCAGGGTTTCTGCTGGAGGGAGGGGGGGGGGGGGGGGCTGGAAGACTATAGTTATTTTTCTGCTTCATCCGCACATAGGACTTCAATTTACTAAGCAGTTTAGACTTAGTCTACTGATGGTTTTTAGTCTACGGATGGTTTGGTGTAATGTTTTAGACCAGTTTTTAGACCTAAAACATTCGGTAATTAGGTGAAATGATCAAGAGATGCAATTCACAAAGGCAAACAAGGAGTAGCCACGCCCACTTTTCTGAGAGAGATTAGACCAGCTGATTTCTATCAGTCATAGCTACTGTTTTATGAATTGCATCTTTTGATCATTTCCCCGCTTTACCGACCTAATTATCGAATATTTTAGAAAAGGTCTAAAAACAGGTCTAAAACATTTAGTAATTATTAGTGATTCCCTTTTGATGCAACTGATTTACACCAAACCACCAGTAGACTAAAAACCATCAGTAGACTAGTCTAAACAGCTTAGTGAATTGAGGCCATAGACTAGTGTTGGGCGAACATCTAGATGTTCGGGTTCGGGCCGAACAGGCCGAACATGGCCGCGATGTTCGGGTGTTCGACCCGAACTCCGAACATAATGGAAGTCAATGGGGACCCGAACTTTTGTGCTTTGTAAAGCCTCCTTACATGCTACATACCCCAAATTTACAGGGTATGTGCACCTTGGGAGTGGGTACAAGAGGAAAATTTTTTTTAGCAAAAAGAGGTTATAGTTTTTGAGAAAATCGATTTTAAAGTTTCAAAGGGAAAACTGTCTTTTAAATGCGGGAAATGTCTGTTTTCTTTGCACAGGTAACATGCTTTTTGTCGGCATGCAGTCATAAATGTAATACATATAAGAGGTTCCAGGAAAAAGGACCGGTAACGCTAACCCAGCAGCAGCACACGTGATGGAACAGGAGGAGGGTGGCGCAGGAGGAGAAGGCCACGCTTTGTGAGACACAACAACCCAGGCCTTGCATGAGGACAAGAAGCGTGCGGATAGCATGCTTTGTACCGCCATGCAGTCATAAATTTAATAAAGATAAGTGGTTCAATAAACAGGGACCACGCGGCAACGCTAACCCAGCAGCAGCAGACGTGATGGAACAGGAGGAGGCGCAGGAGGAGAAGGCCACGCTTTGTGAGACACAACAACCCAGGCCTTGCATGAGGACAAGAAGCGTGCGGATAGCATGCTTTTTGTCGGCATGCAGTCATAAATGTAATAAAGATAAGAGGTTCCATAAACAGGGACCGGCAACGCTAACCCAGCAGCAGCAGCAGCAGCACACGTGATGGAACAGGAGCAGGCGCAGGAGGAGAAGGCCACGCTTTGTGAGACACAACAACCCAGGCCTTGCATGAGGTACCGCCATGCAGTCATAAATGTAATAAAGATAAGTGGTTCAATAAACAGGGACCACGCGGCAACGCTAACCCAGCAGCAGCAGACGTGATGGAACAGGAGGAGGCGCAGGAGGAGAAGACCACGCTTTGTGAGACACAACAACCCAGGCCTTGCATGAGGACAAGAAGCGTGCGGATAGCATGCTTTGTACCGCCATGCAGTCATAAATTTAATAAAGATAAGTGGTTCAATAAACAGGGACCACGCGGCAACGCTAACCCAGCAGCAGCAGACGTGATGGAACAGGAGGAGGCGCAGGAGGAGAAGGCCACGCTTTGTGAGACACAACAACCCAGGCCTTGCATGAGGACAAGAAGCGTGCGGATAGCATGCTTTGTACCGCCATGCAGTCATAAATTTAATAAAGATAAGTGGTTCAATAAACAGGGACCACGCGGCAACGCTAACCCAGCAGCAGCAGACGTGATGGAACAGGAGGAGGCGCAGGAGGAGAAGGCCACGCTTTGTGAGACACAACAACCCAGGCCTTGCATGAGGTACTGTAATGCTATGTTTTTGGCGTTGCTAAGGCCTCACACTCGACTCACACTAGCACACAGACTAGGTAAATACATAGCTTACAACTTCACACTGTAGTAGGATATTTATTCAATTATTTACATTATTTACAGGTATAGCAGTGAATCATGGATAAGTAATAGAGTAAAGAATCAATACATTACCGGATATTGCATCATCACTCCGTATCGGGGGACCAGCGATCGTCAGGAGGCAGCGCATACACAACATCACACAACTCGTCAGTAGTGGAGAGTCCCATCAGAGCAAGGGAAATCTCTCTTTCTTATACTCATAGCTCCACCCATTTTCCCGATTGCATCTTGGGGATGCTCAGGCATGAGCCTTGCTATGATTGGATGACTTATAGTCAATATTCTCATGAACAGGACTAGTTCTGGTTAAGTCCCGTGTGAACGTGCAATTCCTGAAACAGTTAATTCAGGGTTACGCGCTTATTGCAACACAATGTTATATAACCATATCACGTGCCACGCATGCTCAGTACTTGTTGTGACTGGGTGGGTTCGTCCTTCAGCCTATCCACAACGTGGAAGTATGATTCATCCCTCGTGATAACCGCGTGAACACAGCGCACAGCCGTATGTTTTTATAACTTGCAGTAACCTTTTGTTCTTCTGTCAATGGTTTTCTTATGGAGAATGGTCCATCACTACTAAAAGATCAAAATATGTCCTATCTGCCTACAGACTAGCTTGCTAATGTGTTTCTTACCTAACAGCCAGTCATTCACACAGACTCTTCAGACTTGTATCACATTCGGTCCTTAGTGATGACCATTAACATATGAAACCATGACAACTTTTTTCCTCTTACAACAGATCCCATATGCCACATACCAGTTCCATCTGGATAGGATAACTATAACAATCATTACAATCAAAAAATAGGATGAACTATACACTTCATCATTGTTTCTGCTGATGGCGAATAACCCATAAATACATCCCACCAATGGTGAGAGGTGGCATCTGCTATGGCAGAGCCCACTTTAACAATTTTGTTTGCAATCACGGCAGTACTGAGCTGGTGTACGATTATACTTCTATTCAACTTTTTAATAGCACTTTTTCACTTCCGTTAGATTTTTCAACAATCCGCTTTAGTTTAGTCAGGTTTAGATCCCAATTGGGAACTTCCAAACCTTGGCCTTGCCAGGAAACCTTTGTAGTTAACGCTATATCAGGCATCAACATAAAAGTTTCATTTTCCCATTGGAATACAGTGATATTGTGTATGCATCCTGCAAAAGGCACCCTCATTTTAGGGACCACCTGATGATCTGTCACTACACATACCACTTGAGGTGTTATTTCCACCATCCAGCGGTATGTTATAGGCATTATGGTCCACCCACATTTGTTTACAGTGTTCTGTAACAAACAAGGTTCATATGCAGTAGACTGTAACTTACATATTTTACTGTTTAAAGTATTATCACAAAAAGTCAAATCATCTGTTCTGTTGCTGTCATCAATAACCTGTCCATAAAACGTAGGTACCCAGAAGTGCTGATCACCTTCTGGCCCAATTAATAATGGCAAAATAACATTCTTACACATTATACTACTTTTAGTAACATTGTAAAGTGTCAATTGTCCCATGCAAAATGTATCATTGCACATCACTTTAGGTGCTTTGATATCTATCCAGTGATCAGTTCTTATCATGGAACTGAACACGGTCCTCCAAACCACCTCACATCCAGTCAACAACCTAGTTTGAAATAACCCTTTCTGTTGTTGCTGTTGTAAGGTTTGCATGGACCAGATAGTCCAGTTTACAATTCTAGTTATATCAACATCTGTTTCATACATAACAGAGGCACTTGCGTTAATTAAATCAAGCAAATCATCATCTATTTTAGCTTGTAACTTAAATGGCGCCCATATAGTTGGCATCCATTTAGCTTGTAAAATTAAGACATCATTTATTTTACTTCCAACGTTATGCAATCTATTTGCTAATGTTTCAATATCAAAACTATTAAGAGTTCCAGTCAATGTCCCATATCCTCCTAACAAAGTGTCATACCACTCTCTCCGTATTTGGTGTGGTTTAGAACAGTTTATGGCAGCTGGAAACGTGATTTTAGCATGAATCACAGTCTTTTAGGCATGTTGCCCCACCTTTACACAAGTGGAAGGTAGTCTCTTTATATGCCCAGGGTCCACTTTAGCATCCATCATATCCACAAATATCAAAGTAGGCCCCACCGAGACATGTTCCATTGAAAGTAACATTGAGAACGTCACATGCTTGCCTAGCATTACCGGTAAAGTTTCTCTGTAGACAACTCTTGGTTTTATTTCCCCACACGAAAGTCACCGTGGATCCCCTGTATCGGTTACTCGAATACCTGAAGTCCTTGCATTAACGCAACAGCTTTCCAACCACACGATACCAAGGATTCCAAGGACAATGCCATAGACATGGAGATCAATCTGCAAAAAACCCAAACAAGTGTGACTTATTCTTGCAAATAACATTTTTCCTGTGGGATATATTCCCACTTTTTCTGTTCTGGCCTCATTACCAGCAGAGTTCGGTCCTTGCTTACTGCAATCACATCTGCTGGAGGAGGCGGTCCTTGGGGATTCTGACCCACATTTTAGCTCCAACATTTACTGTATTAGTAGAACCAAAATATTCATCACCCTTTACTGATGGGCTTCCCTCTCTACAAATAAAGGAATTAGGGTCCCTTTACACTTAATCAGCTGCTGTTAACTGTAATCAAAAAATAACAACTGATGTACAGTCCAGCGTCCGTGTCCCCCTATGGCCTCTTTCACACCATACGCTGAAAAAACATTGAAATCTTTTCACAGTGCATTGCCATTGGGGAAAAAACAACAACAACAAAAAACAAGAAAAAACAAACAACAACAAAATTGTATGCGTACTACTACTAATGCATACCAGCGCATTAAGTGTAAAAGGGCCCTCAGGAGAACCTGGGCTATACAACTCTTTGGCCTGTGTATACACAGTGTCCTCCCCTAAAAACTTTAACCCATCCTCTCTCCTCTTCCAATAATTAACTCACTATTTCCCAGGTTAATCATGATCACTTTAATTTATTCTTGATAGTCGGAGTCAATTACTCCTCCTATTACTATAGCTCCTTTCTGAGCAAAACTGAATTGGGTAGCTATTTGCCCATAATGTTAGTCAGGTATTTTACATCCTATACCTGTGGGAATGGTTGTAACCTGTGAGGGGTTAATGATAACAACTTCTAAAGCATGCAAATCCAACCCAGCTGATACAGGTTTTCCCCTATATGGAGCTACCGCATCCTTATGCATTTTTCAATAAGAAATCGTTTCTACTTTAACCACCCCACCAGCTAGTTTCTGGTATAAACAAAAATCTGTCATCTTCACAGTTTGTTTGTATTATTCTAAACTAGCATATGCATACATTCTAGCATCTTTAACAGAGGTATTCTTAAACATATAATACACTATATCAGTAAGGTCTCAAAGCAAACTTCATACAATTCATTAGAAACAACTCAATTCACACTTCATCATCAACACATTCTGCCACTTCACGCCATTCAGCTAATCAGTACAACATTCAACCCTAGAGAAACCAGACATTTCTCTGCAAGACAAACAAATCTCATTTAGTAACTAATGACCTTGGCCCGTTTAAAAAAAAAACCAAGCTAGGCCTTTCGCTGCGCATGCATGTGCCCGCTGTGCACATGCACCCGCCACGCGCGTGCCCTCATACACCGTTGCGCACACGCTGGCCGCCTCTGGCCCTATCCCCCCTCAACTTTTCCCCAGTGTTTCTGCGCCCCTCCCTGCACATGTGCAGTGCTAAAAAAAAAAAAACTCTGAATAGACGCAGAGACACTGGCATATTATATAAAAAGGTTTTCCAGTCTAATTACGCAATATTTTCATTCTACATTGCCATAATAGACTTCACAATTCTATTTCTTTCACACGGTCTCATCTAATCTAGCTTTCTTAGCTCAACAGGTAAACAATTTCACTCCTGCACAATTATAGCTAGAAACCAGGGGAAAAATTGCTGGCAGAGATGTCACCGTGACACCATAATCACATTTAACCCTGTAACCCAAAAAAAAAAAAAAATAAAAAAAAAAAATGAGCATTTGCAGGGATTTGGAAGTTCTAGCAAAACCCAGCACAACGCACAGTGCTGCACCAAACACACAACGCACACACACACAAGAAAGTTGCTTTACTATTTCTCACCTCTTTAACCATTTATTTTATCAAACAAGACGCATATCCCATGAAGTAAGAGTTAAAGGTCAATATTTTTTTTTTTACAGCATGTACTCCTGAATGAGAAAAAAAAATAATGCTTGCCAAGCACCCCCAGTTGAGGAGAGCAGCATCTCAAACACTCACTGGCTCACACACATTCCCTAGGAGCACTCACCTCCCGTGCACAAATGCATTTTTTTTAAAAAACATTCCTCTATGCATTCAATTAAACAAAAACCAGACATATGAATACACGATTAATCAGGACTCGCTATAACGGATTCACCATATAAAACATTCACTAGAAACAACAATGTTAACCCACCTGTCTTGTCCAGATTATATTACCATTTCAATTCTGCCAGTGCAGTCAGATACTGTCACTTTAAGGAATTTGCTTTACAAGTTTAAACACAGCACTCCAAGATTATACTCCGAAATCTACCAACAAAGACACAGACTGTATTAAAAACCGTAGTAGTAAAAGCTGAGATTCACTGTCAGGTTACTCTCTGCCCCTTTTTCCCATCCATATTTTATCATTAAAAATATGGGGTTTTCCTTAAGAGGGACAAAAACAGCAGTAACAACCTAAAAAAAGTTCCCAGCTATTCCTAATCTTTTCAAATGGAACAAAATACATTTGTGCTAAACACTTCCAATTCCAGTTCAATGCACATTGTCCTATTTCTTGTGCAATGATCAGTGGCAGAGTTTGGCTTCCTTTTATTTACAGAAGCTCCCTGCTCCACTGATAACAATCCAAAATGTGTCATCACAGGAGCCTCTTCCCCAGCTACTTCCTCCAGTACATTTATTTTACCAGCTGCAGATTCTGTTACATGTTGGTATTTATCTGCAGCTGCCTGTGATGACACTTGTGCAACTATCACTCTGTCATCCTACTCTAGTTCCTTTTCCTAACAGGACTAGCCTTTTTCCAACAGGAATACCCTCAAGTAAAGTAACAACATTGAGGGATTCTGATTCTTTCAACCTACACAATCTTTGTTGAAGCTTTCTATAAGCTGTCAACAACATCCCACTATGCCGCCTGAGAGCGACATCATGCCCCGCCTTAACAGGGCCCCCCTCTAGAGTCTTATCTACATCTAGAGAGAGCAACAACATCACCCGCTTCAACGGGGAACCCCCCCTAGAGTCTTATCTACATCTAGAGAGAGCAACAACATCACCCGCTTTAACGGGGAACCACTATATTCCAGCATCAGGCAGCGTCCCTCAACCTCAAGTTGAGCCTGTTCCGCCTTTTCTTGATCCTGGAACGCCTTCTGCAATCGCTTGTGCACACCACGATATGCAGAGGCCAACACCCAGCTCCTTCTAGCTAGGGTAACTGCATCACCTACCTTGGCAGGGAGTTTTTCAAGTACTTGAACTAAATCAACCGGTTCTGATTCTTTCAACTGCTTATCCCACAATTCTACCAACCCATGGCTAGCTAATTCTACTGCTATAATATTATACGGAGACTCGGTCCAGCCGGGGATCTCCGCAGGTTCTTTTAGGCATTTGGCCTTTTTCTTAAACATATTGCCTTACTTTTGGCACACTGCCAACTGGGCGTGGCTTTGACCAGAGGTGCCCCTCAATTTCTAGACACCAATGGTCAAACTTCCCACAGATAAATTTTGCTTAGTTCAAAAGATATCTTGACTTGAAACTAAGTGGGAGGAGCTATCGACTCCAAACTTTTCCCACACCTGTAATCTGTCCTAAGATATATATATATCAAGTATCAAGTCAATATACCATACAGGGGCAATTTTACAAAGATTTAGATTACTTGCCCCACTAACTGGCAAAATGCCAAATTTTGCAAAATTACACCCAGAGACCCACAGAATCATAGGCAATATATTTCAGAGGTCAAAAGTCATCCTCGTCGCCATTTATGTAATGCTATGTTTTTGGCGTTGCTAAGGCCTCACACTCGACTCACACTAGCACACAGACTAGGTAAATACATAGCTTACAACTTCACACTGTAGTAGGATATTTATTCAATTATTTACATTATTTACAGGTATAGCAGTGAATCATGGATAAGTAATAGAGTAAAGAATCAATACATTACCGGATATTGCATCATCACTCCGTATCGGGGGACCAGCGATCGTCAGGAGGCAGCGCATACACAACATCACACAACTCGTCAGTAGTGGAGAGTCCCATCAGAGCAAGGGAAATCTCTCTTTCTTATACTCATAGCTCCACCCATTTTCCCGATTGCATCTTGGGGATGCTCAGGCATGAGCCTTGCTATGATTGGATGACTTATAGTCAATATTCTCATGAACAGGACTAGTTCTGGTTAAGTCCCGTGTGAACGTGCAATTCCTGAAACAGTTAATTCAGGGTTACGCGCTTATTGCAACACAATGTTATATAACCATATCACGTGCCACGCATGCTCAGTACTTGTTGTGACTGGGTGGGTTCGTCCTTCAGCCTATCCACAACGTGGAAGTATGATTCATCCCTCGTGATAACCGCGTGAACACAGCGCACAGCCGTATGTTTTTATAACTTGCAGTAACCTTTTGTTCTTCTGTCAATGGTTTTCTTATGGAGAATGGTCCATCACTACTAAAAGATCAAAATATGTCCTATCTGCCTACAGACTAGCTTGCTAATGTGTTTCTTACCTAACAGCCAGTCATTCACACAGACTCTTCAGACTTGTATCACAGGTACCGCCATGCAGTCATAAATGTAATAAAGATAAGTGGTTCAATAAACAGGGACCGGCAACGCTAACCCAGCAGCAGCAGCAGCACACGTGATGGAACAGGAGCAGGCGCAGGAGGAGAAGGCCACGCTTTGTGAGACACAACAACCCAGGCCTTGCATGAGGACAAAAAGCGTGCGGATATAGCAGCAATGCTTTTTGCCGCCATGCAGTCATAAATGTAATACAGATGAGAGGTTCAATAAACAGGGACCGGTAACGCTACACCATCCCAGATGTTCATTGGTCATGTTACTTGGTTGGCGTCCTGGAGTGTTGCGTAGTCGTTTCCAATCCAGGATTGATTCATTTTAATTTGAGTCAGACGGTCTGCATTTTCTGTGGAGAGGCGGATACGCCGATCTGTGACGATGCCTCCGGCAGCACTGAAACAGCGTTCCGACATAACGCTGGCTGCCGGGCAAGCCAGCACCTCTATTGCGTACATTGCCAGTTCGTGCCAGGTGTCTAGCTTCGATACCCAATAGTTGAAGGGTGCAGATGGATTGTTCGACACAGCTACGTCATCTGACATGTAGTCCTTGACCATCTTCTCCAGGCGATCGGTGTTGGAGGTGGATCTGCACGCTTCCTGTTCAGTGGGCTGCTGCTGCATGGGTGTCAGAAAATTTTCCCACTCCAAGGACACTGCCGATACCGTTCCCTTTTGGGCACTAGCTGCGGCTTGCGTTGTTTGCTGCCCTCCTGGTCGTCCTGGGTTTGCGGAAGTCAGTCTGTCGGCGTACAACTGGCTAGAGGAGGGGGAGGATATCAATCTCCTCTCTAAAGTCTCCACAAGGGCCTGCTGGTATTCTTCCATTTTGACCTGTCTGACTCTTTCTTCAAGCAGTTTTGGAACATTGTGTTTGTACCGTGGATCCAGAAGGGTATAAACCCAGTAATTGGTGTTGTCCAGAATGCGCACAATGCGTGGGTCGCGTTCAATGCAGTCTAGCATGAATTGAGCCATGTGTGCAAGAGTCCTACCAGAATCCTCATCATCCTCTTGTGAGCGTTGTGATAGTTGTTGTGATGCATCATAGTCGTCACCTTCCTCCTGGTCTGCTTCTGCTGACCATTCGCGCTGAATTGTGGAAGTCCAACGTGCACCGCTCTGGCCCTCGTCAGTGGTGGCATGAAATTCCTGCTCCAACTCCAGCTGTTCCTCCTCCTCTTCTTCGTCATAGCTGCTGGGGCCAGCGTTCCCTGAGGCGGATGGCCTGATGTTGGTACCATCACGCTGATCGTTTTCTCCTTCAGATTCCCCCAGTTGCATCATGACAGCTGTTTCCTTGATTTTCAACATTGACCTCTTCAGTAAACACAGCAGTGGTATGGTAATGCTGACTGAAGAGTTGTCACTGCTCACAAGCAACGTGGATTGCTCAAAATTTTGGAGGACTTGGCAGAGGTCCAACATGTTGGCCCAATCGGATCCACAGAAGCTTGGCAGCTGGCCGGATGCGCCTCGGTACTGCGCCGTCATGTACTGGACCACTGCACTCTTCTGCTCACAAAAGCGTGCTAGCATGTGCAGCGTAGAATTCCAGCGCGTAGGGACATCACACAGCAAGCGATGGTGGGGGAGATTGAAGCGCTCCTGCATCTTGGCGAGTGCCCCCGAAGCAGTACTGGAATTTCCACAATGTTTGGCCACTCGACGCACCTTCAACAGAAGATCGGCCACGCCTGGGTATGTCCTCAGGAACCGCTGAACTACTAGGTTCATCACGTGCGCCAGGCAAGGGATGTGTGTCAGCTTAGCCAACCTTAAAGCGCGAATGAGATTACTCCCATTATCACACACAACCATGCCCGGTTTCAAGTCCAGCGGTGCCAGCCACAAATCCGTCTGTTCCTTTATTCCCTTCCAAATTTCCTCCCCTGTGTGCTGCTTATCCCCAAGGCAGATCAGCTTCAGCAACGCTTGCTGACGCATGCCAACAGCTGTGCTGCACTGCTTCCACGATCCTACTGCTGCTGGGTTAGCGTTTCCGGATGAGGTACAGCTTTGAGATGCGTTGGAGGAAAAGGAGTCAGAGAGGTAGGTGCTGCTGTTGTTATCCAGTGGGAGGGACGGCGGTGCAGCTGTTTGCGGCGTGGGCAACACCCGCGCCGTAGCAGGTGAGGAATCGCTGCCAGGCTCCACAAGGTTCACCCAGTGCGCGGTAAGGGAGATGTATCGACCCTGGCCGAACGCACTCGTCCAAGTGTCAGTGGTGAGGTGAACCTTGCAGGCAACGGCATTCTTCAAGCTTCGGGTTATTTTGCTGACCACGTGCTCATGCAACTCAGGCACTGCAGAGCGCGCAAAGTGGTAGCGGCTGGGAACCACGTAACGTGGGATGGCCACTGACATCATGCCCTTGAAGCTGTTTGTCTCCACCACTCGATATGGCAGCATTTCGCAGGCCAGAAGCTTGGCTATGCTGGCTGTTACTGCCACGGCCCGGGGGTCATTTGCTGGCAATTTCCTCTTGCGCTCAAACATCTCCGACACAGACAACTGAACCGTAGCGCTGCACACGGAAGGGCTGTTGGTTGTTGTGTTTGATGAACACTGGGAGACCTCAAGAGCACTACTCCGGAAAGTGACAGTGTCAGCGTCGTCTGATGTTTGTGAATGTTGTGAACCACGCAATGGCTGGGCTACTGCTGCTGCTGAGGCGGGTCTGGTGGTGAGTCTGGTGAACCCAAGGGAGGCAGTGTTGCTGGTACCCTGTCCTGCCGCGTTTGCCCACAGAGTGGGATGTTTGGATAGCATGTGGCGGCTCATGCTGGTGGTGGAGAGGTTGTTAATACTTTTCCCCCTGCTCAGGCGAGTCTTGCACACCTTGCAAATCGCCATGGTAACATCCTCAGTGCAGTCTTCAAAGAAAGCCCAGACTTTGGAGCACCTGCCTCCTTGCTGGCGATTTCTGTTTCCTCCTCTTTTGCCTCTCACTCTAACTTCCACGCTTGTGGTGCCTGAAATTGCGCGCCGCCTACCTTGTGGCACAAGGCGAACTCGTGCAGCAGTGGGTTCTTCAACAGACTCATCTGTGCTGCTGCTACGACGGCGATGTTCTCGTTCACAAATAAAATCTGGGTCTCTGTCCACATTGTCCATACCCTCCTCTTCCATCTCCTCAAACTCGTCATATGTCATTGTGGGGGGCCGCCGCCGTGGAGTAGAGCTCCCCAGAACAACCTCTGCGCAGCTCACTCCAACGTCGTCTTCCAGATCTTGTCGGCCGACCTCCTGCAATTGCAACCCCTCCTGCTCAACTTGCTCTGGGATTTGGGTTTCCGAGTCCTCCTCGGACTCGCCTTGTATTTCAGTGCGCGGTGCATTTCCCACAGTTAATGGTTGTGAATCCGGGCACAACATTTCTGGCTGTTCCTCCATTGACCTTTCATAGGTGGAAGTTTGTTGGGCTGGGAATAGCTCCTGCGAATACCCCATTGTGTCCTGAGGTAATTCATAGGACTGGTTATCTGGCAGTTGTGTGCGTGGTGTCGCTGCCGGTTGTGTCAGCTTTGTGCCCACTGGCTCCTTGTAACTGGCTGAGGACTCGGACCTCGTGCGTGATGTGCTGGTGCTGCTTAACCCACTGCTGGACGCTTGAGAGGTCATCCAAGTAATTATCTGGTCCTGTTCTTTTGGATTTGTGAGGGTTGTTGTCCTGGACAACATGGGCGGTATTGAGTGGGTTTTCTTGGGTGCTCCCCTGTGGCCTGTACGTGAACCGTCAGGGGAAACACCTCTTCCCTTGCCCCTTCCTCTTTCACCGGATTTCTTCCTCATTTCACTTATCCTTACAGTACACGCTGACTGGCAGCAGTACAGTGGCAGTACAGAAATGCTATACAGTACCACTATTCCCAGCAGCGACACAGAGCACAATGCTATACAGTGGCGGGTGAGCGGTGTACTACTGTTCCCAGGCCCAGCAGACACAGAGTGGAGGTAAACACAATGCTATATAGTCTGGCTGAGCGGTGTACACAGAGTGGCAGTACACACAATGCTATATAGTCTGGCTAAGCCGTGTACACAGAGTGTCATTAAACACAATGCTATATATAGCGTGGCTGAGCGAGGTGCACAGTGGCAGTACACACAATGCTATAGAGCCAGGCTAAGCCGTGTACACAGAGTGTCAGAAAACACAATGCTATATATAGCGTGGCTGAGCGAGGTGCACAGTGGCAGTACACACAATGCTATATTAGTCAGGCTAAGCCGTGTACACAGAGTGTCAGAAAACACAATGCTATATATAGCGTGGCTGAGCGAGGTGCACAGTGGCAGTACACACAATGCTATATTAGTCAGGCTAAGCCGTGTACACAGAGTGTCAGAAAACACAATGCTATATATATAGCGTGGCTGAGCGAGGTGCACAGTGGCAGTACACACAATGCTATATATAGCGTGGCTGAGCGAGGTGCACAGTGGCAGTACACACAATGCTATATATAGCGTGGCTGAGCGAGGTGCACAGTGGCAGTACACACAATGCTTTATAGTCAGGCTGAGCCATGTACACAGAGTGTCAGTAAACAATGGTATATAGTCTGGCTGAGCGGTGTACACAGAGTGTCAGTAAACAACGGTATATAGTCTGGCTGAGCGGTGTACACAGAGTGGCAGTAAACACAATGCTATATATAGCGTGGCTGAGCGAGGTGCACAGTGGCAGTACACACAATGCTATATATAGCGTGGCTGAGCGAGGTGCACAGTGGCAGTACACACAATGCTATATATAGCGTGGCTGAGCGAGGTGCACAGTGGCAGTACACACAATGCTATATTAGTCAGGCTAGCCTAAGCCGTGTACACAGAGTGTCAGAAAACACAATGCTATATATATAGCGTGGCTGAGCGAGGTGCACAGTGGCAGTACACACAATGCTATATATAGCGTGGCTGAGCGAGGTGCACAGTGGCAGTACACACAATGCTATATATAGCGTGGCTGAGCGAGGTGCACAGTGGCAGTACACACAATGCTATATATAGCGTGGCTGAGCGAGGTGCACAGTGGCAGTACACACAATGCTATATATAGCGTGGCTGAGCGAGGTGCACAGTGGCAGTACACACAATGCTATATATAGCGTGGCTGAGCGAGGTGCACAGTGGCAGTACACACAATGCTATATATAGCGTGGCTGAGCGAGGTGCACAGTGGCAGTACACACAATGCTATATTAGTCAGGCTAAGCCGTGTACACAGAGTGTCAGAAAACACAATGCTATATATATAGCGTGGCTGAGCGAGGTGCACAGTGGCAGTACACACAATGCTATATATAGCGTGGCTGAGCGAGGTGCACAGTGGCAGTACACACAATGCTATATATAGCGTGGCTGAGCGAGGTGCACAGTGGCAGTACACACAATGCTATATTAGTCAGGCTAGCCTAAGCCGTGTACACAGAGTGTCAGAAAACACAATGCTATATATATAGCGTGGCTGAGCGAGGTGCACAGTGGCAGTACACACAATGCTATATATAGCGTGGCTGAGCGAGGTGCACAGTGGCAGTACACACAATGCTATATATAGCGTGGCTGAGCGAGGTGCACAGTGGCAGTACACACAATGCTATATTAGTCAGGCTAGCCTAAGCCGTGTACACAGAGTGTCAGAAAACACAATGCTATATATATAGCGTGGCTGAGCGAGGTGCACAGTGGCAGTACACACAATGCTATATATAGCGTGGCTGAACGAGGTGCACAGTGGCAGTACACACAATGCTATATATAGCGTGGCTGAGCGAGGTGCACAGTGGCAGTACACACAATGCTATATATAGCGTGGCTGAGCGAGGTGCACAGTGGCAGTACACACAATGCTATATATAGCGTGGCTGAGCGAGGTGCACAGTGGCAGTACACACAATGCTATATATAGCGTGGCTGAGCGAGGTGCACAGTGGCAGTACACACAATGCTATATTAGTCAGACTAGCCTAAGCCGTGTACACAGAGTGTCAGAAAACACAATGCTATATATATAGCGTGGCTGAGCGAGGTACACAGTGGCAGTAAACAATGCTATATATAGTGTGGCTGAGCGAGCGGTGTACTACTGTTCCCAGCAGCGACACACAATGACTGGGGGGGACCCTGGCTAGCGTGGCTGGAGAGCGAACTACCCTGCCTGCCTACCCAAAGCTAAACCCACAGACAAATGGCAGAGATATGACGTGGTTCGGGTATTTATTTACCCGAACCACGTGACCGTTCGGCCAATCAGAGCGCGTTCGGGCCCGAACCACGTGACCCGTTCGGCCAATCACAGCGCTAGCCGAACGTTCGGGGAACGTTCGGCCATGCGCTCTTAGTTCGGCCATGTGGCCGAACGGTTTGGCCGAACACCGTCAGGTGTTCGGCCGAACTCGAACATCACCCGAACAGGGTGATGTTCTGCAGAACCCGAACAGTGGCGAACACTGTTCGCCCAACACTACCATAGACATAGTACAATTTTCATACCTACTGTGTACTGTGCTCCCCACTTCTTAGATTGCAAGCTCACCTGGACCTGCTTCTACTTTCATTGTTTGTTTGTAGTTGTCATATTATATATCTATCAGTAGTTTGCACCAAATAAAAAAAACAGCACTGATAATCTACAGTACTAAACGCTGCTCCATTGCCCTAGTTAAGCACACCACCCAGTATTCTCCAGCCTCTGCTACACCATTTTCCTTACCTACAACACCACCACTCCCGGTGCAACAGTATGTATCCCCAACACATCATTATGCGTATGCCCCTCATACCTGCTCCTCTATCCCCTGATCACCCGCCCTATTGGTGTTCTGGCTCCATCTGCTCCTCCCCCTGGTCCCTTGTCCACTTCTCGACACACATCTTAACTCCAGGCCCACTCCTGTCTCCCAGCCCCCCCAATTCCCCTCCTCTTACCTCCCCCCTCGACCCCCACAGCCAAACTCACCCACCAAGCCCCACTCCCCGCCGCACCTTCCACCCTCCCCATACCCACGAACATTCTCGCCCCAATCTCATTCCCATCCGCCCCATACTCAGACAATCTTTTCCTCTATCCAGCGGTCTCTGGAATGCCAGATCTATCCGCAACAAGCTTACAACCATCCATGATCTCTTCATCTCAAAAACCCTCACCTTTCTTGCCCTCACTGAGACCTGGCTCACCCCCTCTGACCTGCCTGTGGCTGCAGCCCCATCCTACGGGGGGCTAAACCTCAGCCATACCCCAAGACCAGATAACAGGCCTGGGGGAGGAGTGGGCCTACTCCTCTCCCCGTCCTGCACTTTCTGTGTCCTTACTCCTCCCCCTTCTCTTTACTTTACCTCCTTTGAGGCCCATGTTATCCGCTTCTACCATCCCCTCCCAGCCATTATTGCAGTCCTGTACCGTCCCCCCTCCAGTACACTATCGCACTTCCTAGACAACCTTGCCTCCTGGCTCCCACACATCCTGTCCTCTGACCTCCCAACCATCATTCTCGGAGACTTTAACATTCCAATTGATGAGCCTACCACATCTGCTGCCACTCAGCTTCTCTCCCTCACCAACTCCTTTGGCCTCACCCAACGTACTAACGCCCCCACCCACAGCGCTGGTAATACTCTTTACCTAATTTTCTCTACAGCCATCACATTTTCAAACCTGGACATTGCACCATTCCCCATCTCCGACCACCACCTCATCACCTTCACCCTCACTCCGTCCAGCAACCCCTGTCCCCCTCCTCAAACTGGACGCTGGCAGAGAGATCTGCGCAACCTTGACCCCAGTGTACTAGCCACACGCCTCCACTCCCTCTCCTCCTCCCTCCCCAGCCTAACCTGCCCCAACGAAGCAGCAGCTCAATACAATAGTAACCTCTCAGCAGCCTTAGATCATGCTGCTCCCCTGACCTTTCGTACCAACTGTCACCCCAACCCCGAACCTTGGCACACTGCCCTCACAAAAAAAAACACAAAATGAGACACAAGCTGCTGAACGCAAATGGAGGAAATCCTGCCACAACCATGATTTCCTGGTATACAAGACCAAGTTGCAGACATACCATACTGCCCTCGCTGACAGCAAACAGATATACTTTACTCGCTTGATCGCTACCCAAGCCTCCAACCCACGTCGTCTTTTTGCCACCTTCAATGCCCTACTCAACCCCACACCTCCCTCCCCCCCAACCTCCACCCTCTCAGCCACTGACCTATCAAACTACTTTATCAACAAAATTACAACCATCTGGAGGGATATTTCTCTCCTCAACTCCATCGCACCCGCCTCCTCACTCCATTCTACTCCTGCCTTTTTCTCCTCCCTTACCTCCTTCAATCCTGTCACGGTGGAGGAAGTCAACCAGCTGCTGGCAACTTCACCTGCCACTTCCTGCTCCATAGATCCGGTCCCATCTGATTCTCTGCGCCCACATTTTTCTGATCTGGCCCCTGTCCTCACCCACCTGTTCAACCCCCCCTACTCCCCCGGCATCTTCCCCTCTGTATTCAAACAGGTCACTGTGCTTCCCCTGCTAAAGAAACCTTCACTTGACCCTGCTCTGCCATCCAACTACCGCCCAATCTCTCTCCTCCCTTTGGCCTCGAAAATTCTTGTGCCTGGCCCACCAACGCCTGACCAACTTCTTCAATTCCAACTCCCTTCTCGATCCTCTGCAATCTGGTTTGCGTACCGCCCATTCTACAGAAACAGCCCTCACCAAAGTGGACCTTGCCCTTGCCAAAGCCGAAGGTACATACTCCATCCTGCTCTTCCTGGACCTCTCTTCGGCATTTGACACTGTCAACCACTCCCTCCTCCTCCACTACCTGCAGTTAATGGGCATTCAGGACCTAGCCTTAGCCTGGATCTCCTCCTACCTCTCCAACAGCTCCTTCACAACATCTTTCAATGGCTCCTCATCCACTCCTACACCCCTCTCAGTTGGTGTTCCTCAAGGTTCTGTCCTAGGACCACTACTGTTCTCACTCTATACTGCCTCAATTGGCAAAATCATCTCCTCCATGGGTTTCAATTACCACCTGTATGCCGATGACACCCAGATATACCTCCACACCCCAGATCTCTCCTTCTCTACCATGGACAAAGTCTCTGCCTGCCTCACATCCATTTCCTCCTGGATGGCCGCCAGGTACCTGAAGCTTAATTTAGACAAGACAGAGCTTTTAATATTCCCACTCCGCACAGCTGCACCCCTCCCAGATCTGCACATCACTATCGAAAATACTACCATCCGCCCTACCTCCCAAGCCCGCTGTCTAGGCATTAACCTGGACCGCAACATCTTCAAGATCCGCTTTTACCTGTCCCCTGACACCACTAAACTCCTTATCCACACCCTTGTCATCTCCTGCCTAGACTACTGCAATTCTCTTTTGTCTGGCCTCCCCTCTAACTGTACTGCCCCACTTCAATTGGTAATGAATGCGGCAGCCAGACTGATACATTCTTCTAATCGCAGCACCTCTACAACTCCGCTCTGTAAAGCCCTACACTAGCTCCCCATCAGCTTTAGGATCAATTTCAAAATCCTGTGCTTGGCCTACAAATCAGTGCACAAGACCTGCCTGACCTACATCTCTGATCTGTTCCACAGGCACATACCAGCCGCCCCCTCTGATCCTCCAATGACCTGCGCCTAGTCGCACCACGCATATCTCAGTCGCATGCACGATTGCAGGACTTCACCAAGGCTGCCCCTACTCTTTGGAACTTGCTCCCACCAGCCATCAGATTTGCCCCCACCTTTAATACCTTCAAACAAGCTCTCAAGACTCATATTTTCATGCTTGCATACCCCCCTACATCAGCACCATAATATGTTCTGTTGTGCTGGGACTACGCGGTTAGATTCGGCGGCTCGATTAGCCACCGGATCGACTCCCGGCGCGTCCCCGGGGCCGCCTGGATTGATTCCCGCTCATCCCCACGGGTGCTTCCTTATCTTCCGCTCGATTTCCGCTATTGTCCGCCCACGGGTATCGAGCGGGGAATCGACCCGAGTGGTGATCAGACATCACTTCCTGGAAGGATCGGCACCACACAAAAAAAGTTGTATTGATAAGCTCTTTAAATCTTTATTGCATTAAAAAATCGACAAAGCAGCGACAGCCCGCTGTTTCGGCCTGGAGCGGCCTTTCTCAAGTTGCCAAAATAGTCAATGGTGATCAGACATGTCGGAAATTATCAACTGAGCCATCAGCGGCTCGATTGATAACAATTATCAACCCGTGTATGCCTAGCATAAGACACCCTCTCAAAAGATGCACCTGTTGTCTCCACACCCACCCTTTAGATTGTAAGCCTCTGGCAGGGCCCTCCTCCCTAGTGTTTCCAGCTTGATTATGCAATCTGACACTCACCCCTCTTGTGGACTAGAACAGCCTCTATTTTGACCTATGACACTGTATTGTTATCAAATCATTTGCATGATCTTGTTTTGTTGTGAGTTTCCTGTATGTCCTACCTTGTATGTTAACCCATTTATCTATTGTGCAGCGTTGCGTAATATGTTGGCGCTTTATAAATACAATAAATAATAATAAATAATAAAGTGCTGCATAATATGTGGGGGCTTCATAAATGAATGCATAAAGAATAATAATTGAAATAGATTAATAGACAGATGGAAAGGTATGCAGATTTTGTTGTGTATTTAAATTAGAAAAGTGTGAAAATCTTTTATTGTTTCTCATTTTTTATTACTATTGCAGTTTGTTGTCTAATAATCAGATAAACAATGCCATTTCCCTGATAGCTATCAGCCTCTTGGAGCTGGGAGCTCGCTATAAATGCATGCAAGAGTGCTACTCCACAAGCAGACAATGAATATTGCCTTGTGCCCGAAACACTCTAATAAATAAAGTTTTGTAGCAATCAGTTCTGTGACTGCAAAAGCCTAATCTCTGGGATCACATCCAGCTTAACCTCGTGACCCTATTGTTACCATGTACTTTCTGTTTCTCTATTTCCATCATTTCCTGCGGGAGACCTTTACACATTAGGCTAATGACATGCGGCACAGTGCAGTTCCACTTGGTGACATGTGCTGTTCCCTATTTATTTTTTCTAACACAGCAACAAAAGGCTTGCTCTGGCTTTGTTGTCTCCTTGTTCGGTATCGCTTTCAATTGCTGCTTATTGTGTTTTGTAATGATTTGCAGGTTTATTAAACAATTTATAATAAATGCGGGCTAACAAAGAAAGTCTATGTTTTTGCATTAGCTCCCCCCACCCCCCAGCAATCCTCCTATCACATGAAGCAGTGTCTTTGTCTCTTGTGGTTTGTACTCGGCCCAGGCTCAGTGTACAGTAATCAGAGGCTATGATTCATCTATCTCTCAGGCACTGTTGTTTTTACTGAAAACACATTCTGCTTTGTAGCAACAACATTCCCAGTTTCCTCTATAACCTTACATGACAGAGAATCCTGTATTTATCCTAGGTGATGCTCATTCACCCATTAAAACAATGCGATGATGAAACCAATTAGTATCCTGAGTGTGTTAATGAAACAAGAGGCAGATGAACCAGCCAGCAGTGTCTTTGTGTACCTCACAGAACTTGGTCTTCATCTACCTCAGAATATATCAGATAAATGGGAAACTAGAAGAACCTGTCACTTGCAGAAAACTGGTTTGTAAGTTGGCTTTGAAGGTGTCAACCAGTGAGCTCCTCCTGAATTCTGTGTCAGATAGAGAAACCCCCACAGAATTCTCCAATGTAAGATAAGACCTTACTTGTAGTCAACTAACAAAAAAGTGCTGACTGTACATGAAAGGTGCCAACCTACATTATTTAGATTATAAGCTGCCATTAGTTAATTATTAAGCAAATCAGAAGGATTATCCATATTCAGGGGTGGTTTAATCACCACTCTGACCTTTTTGTTCTGTCAGTGGCAAATGGCGATGTGCTGCGGCAGTTCATTATTATTTTTTAATTCATTATTGGAATTGTTGGAATTTAAGTTGGACAAGGAAGATTTCTCACAGCAAGTGTGGCTTTCCATCACTGTTTAAATTTGATATATATATATATATATATATATATATATATATATATATATATATATATATATATATATATATATATATATATGCTTTCATAGGCACATTTAGGACTAGAAAAAAACTCTGCTTTTTGAGGTACATACTAGATTTTCTTTGTGCATTTTACCCTAGGAATTTTTACATTTTCTATGCATTTTAAAAGGAAAAAGAAGAAATCACTGGGAAAAAATACACACAGTTTCTCCATCTTCACACATTATGATTTTATTATAAAGAGTGCTACTTTAGATACAAACACCAATTCAATTTGGCTATTTATAAAAAGTTGTGTTGCTGCTACAATGTATGATGGTGTTCAACATTTTTCTTACTGCAATTATAATAGAACATGTGATAAGGTTAAGAGGGACACTTTTTTTTTTATAGAATGTGTAATTAGTTGCTTTAGTATGCAGGTGACATGCTCTCTAAAGTGGGCTTCTTGCAGACGGGGTAGGGGGGATTGGACACCAGGGTGAAACACCCTGATTAGTACCCCCATTGTTTCCTGGGGTGATGAGCATAAGTACATGACAGCAGGGCCGGTTTAAGCAGCAATGGGACCCCAGGGCAAAATAAACCTGGGGGGCCCCCCCAACATATACTGTACCCCGGAACAAAAATCGGCATTAGGGGACCTTTTTTGCAGCTGGTATAGTCAGGGTGTGAAGCCCCAATCGGTCGGAGCTCCACATTCTGGCTATCCCAGCCTGCATGGGGGACAAGGGGTTAAAAAGTTTCAGGAGGGGGACCCCACATAAATTTTTTTTTTTAAATTCCCACACTCTTAACATAAAAAAAAAAATTGGGAAAATAGGAACAAATGCCAGGGATGTTCATGCAGCCATATTACGGCTGTGTAGCGATCCCTGGCCAAAGCGCTGTGGCTGCATATTGACCCACTGGAAACCCCGTCAGGAAATTTATTGCGCTTTCGTTTGATGCATGTAAAATTACACTACCGTTGGGTTTGCTACTAAAAGTGACATTTACCGCATTTAAAAGTATACTTTTTTCCTTCTAAACCTTAAAATCGGTTTTCTCAAAAACTATAAGGTCTTTTTAAATAATTGTTTTTTCCTCTTATTCCTAATGATCTCCTTAACATATCCTGCAAATTTAGGGTTTCTAGCATTCAAGGTGGATTTGCTATTAAGCATTAAAGTCAGCAGGTTTTTAAATGTATATATTTTTTTCCTTTGAAACTTTAAAATCGATTTTCTCAAAAACTATAAGGCCGATTTGAAATTTTTTTTCCTCTTGTAGCCACTGGGGGCCCCTACAAGCTCTGGGGCCCTGGGGCAGCTGCCTCCTTTGCCTTAATGGTAGCGCCGGCCCTGCATGACAGCACCTGTGCTGTGCTCATCTGGCGGTAAATACCAACATTCACACCCTTCTGCCAAAACTGGTGGCAAAGCGCACAGGTGTCAAAACACAAGGCCAAATCTGCACCCCCCCACACCGTTTTATGTGGCCCTCAAGAGTTTCAAATCTGCATGATTGTAAGCAGTAAAAGAAATAAGGAAAGTAAGCATTTTTTTAAGCAAGACAGCTGTTAGCTGTTTGGAGCTGCCACTCCCGCCACTCCAAACCCATCCACTGGCCTGGGTATCCCACAATACACATGAAACTTCCGGTTTGACGTGAGCAGATTTATGGAATTCAGGAAAAAGCACAGGTTAGTGCTTTCCATTCCCATCTTTCTGTTACTGTAGATGACGGCATGCTGCCTTCACAACCAAAGGAGCACTCCAGGCCAGGGCCACAATTCAGGTAATGCACCTGACGTTTTTAGGACACCCACCAGATATGTCCTCTGTTTGTGGCCAACAACTAAGACCATGTTTCAGATGTTGGTCCTTCATGTGATTGAGTTTGACATCCCTGGTAGTAGTAGTAGTAGTAGTAGTAGTAGTAGTAGTAGTAGTAGTAGTAGTAGTAGTAGTAGTAGTAGTAGTAGTAGTAGTAGTAGTAGTAGTAGTAGTAGTAGTAGTAGTAGTAGTAGTAGTAGTAGTAGTACGGTGAACATAGTAGTGGTGGCTGTGGTGGTTGTAGTAATGGTGGAGTTGGAGATATTAGCAGTGGCGTAGCTAAGGAGCTTTGGGCCCCGATGCAAGTTTTACAATCGGGCCCCCCAAGCACTCTATACATAACAATAAATACGGCGCACCAAAACCTGCCAATGGCAACTACAGTGTCAGAGGTGCAAGAAGGGGATGGGGAACAGTTTATTAATGATTACTACTATTCAAAGTATCTATAGAAGTGATTTTTATGAGCACAGGATCAATAGACAGCTAATACTGTAGTTGAGAGAGGGCCCTTCAGGGCCCCTCTGGCCCAAGGGCCCCGATGCGGTCGCTACCTCTGCACCCCCTATTGCTACGCCCCTGGATATTAGTAATAATGGTAGTAGTACGTGTAATGGCAGTACTCCCATTAGTAGTGCTTAGTAACAAGGATTACAATGCATGACTGCCTTTCACAAACTCAATTCAGTCATTAGACACTAGTCAAGGTTGTCAAAAGGTTAAAACTAGAGATGGGACGACGAATCCGGCGAATCCACGAATCCCTCGAATATTGGGAAATATTCGAGATTCGTGGATTCGAATCCCGACGCCATTTTCCACTTTGCGAATCCGCCGAATCCCGACGCCGCATCGCCGCGCATCCGCCGCTCGCACTCGTCCTCCTCTGATCCCCCCCCCGCGTCTCCTCCGCCCGCCCGCGCCTCCTCCGCCCGCCCCGCACACTTTGTATCAACTCACCTGTCTAGTGGAGCGCAGAGCGGCAGACCTCTCGCTGACTTCCTGGTTCCTTCTAGTGACGGCTTTTACAATGACGTCATCAGTAAAAGCCGGTCCGGCCACTAGAGGGAACCGAGAAGTAACTACGAGGTCTGCCGCTCTGCGCTCCACTGGACAGGTGAGTTGATACTTATGCAGGGGTGAGCGAGGAGGCACGGGGGACGGAGGAGGCCGTGGGGGTGAGCGGAGGAGGCACGGGGGGTGGGGGTAGGAGCGACACCTACCTACCTACCTACCTACCTACCTGCCACTATACCTACCTACAGGCCCCTATACCTACCTAAAGGCCCCCTATACATACCTACCTACCGGCCACTATACCTACCTACCTACAGGCCCCTATACCTACCTAAAGGCCCCCTATACATACCTACCTACCTACCTGCCACTATACCTACCTACCTACAGGCCCCTATACCTACCTAAAGGCCCCCTATATGTACCTACCTACCTACCTAAAGGCCCCTATACCTACCTACAGGCCTCTATACCTACCTACCTAAAGGCCCCCTATACGTGCCTACCTACCTAAAGACCCCTATACCTACCTACCTAAAGGCCCCCTATACGTGCCTACCTACCTAAAGGCCCCTATACCTACCTACCTAAAGGCCCCTATACCTACCTACCTACATACCTACCTATACTTAAGGCCCTATACCCTGCTATCTATACTGAAGGTCCCTTTAACTACCTACCTACCTACAGGACACTATACCTACCTACCGGCCACTATACCTACCTACCTACAGGCCACTATACCTACCTAAAGGCCCCCTATACGTACCTACCTACCTAAAGGCCCCTATACCTACCTACCTACCTAAAGGCTCCTATACATACCTACCTAAAGGTCCCTATACCTACCTACAGGCCTCTATACCTACCTACCTACTTAAAGGCCCCCTATACGTGAATACCTACCTAAAGGCCCCTATACCTACCTACCTAAAGGCCCCTATACCTACCTACCTACCTACATACCTACCTATACTTAAGGCCCTATACCCTGCTACCTATACTGAAGGTCCCTTTAACTACCTACCTACCTACAGGACACTATACCTACCTACCTACTGGCCACTATACCTACCTACCTACAGGCCACTATACCTACCTAAAGGCCCCTATACCTACCTACCTAAAGGCCCCTATACCTACCTACCTACATACCTACCTATACTTAAGGCCCTATACCCTGCTACCTATACTGAAGGTCCCTTTACCTATCTAAAGGCCCCTATACCTACCTACATACCTACCTATACTTAAGGCCTCTAAATACCCTGTTACCTATACTGAAGGCCCATATACCCTGTTACCTATACTGAAGGCCCATATACCTTTCTACGTATACTGCAGGCCCCTATACCTTGCTACCTATACTGAAAGCTACCAATATTGAAGGCACCCATACCTAGCTAGCTATACTGAAGGCACCTTTACCTCGCTACCTATACTGCGGGCAACTATACCACGGATCGCACAATTCTTATGTGCAGGATTCGTTAGATTCGGGATTCGAAAGGTTCGAGATATTCGAGAACCTTTTCAGATTCGGATTCGGATTCGAAAAAATTGTGGATTCGTCCCATCCCTAGTTAAAACTATGGATAATCAATGAGATGCACATTTTAAATGCAAATGTATTCAGCTTAAACCCCTTCTTGACTTTATTCCAGTGTTCCATTTTCAAGCTGCATACATTTGCATAAAAAAATTGCATAATTATGTATCAAGTCTGAATTATTTACACCTCATCGACCATACCTAGTTAAAGGGAAACCATAACCAATAATTGAATTTCATCTCAATCAGTAGCTAATACCCTTTTCCCCATGAGAAATCATTTCCCTTTCTCAAATGGAACATCAGGGTGGTCTGCTCTGTGTGACGAATATTGTGGTGAAACCTCTCCCACAGTGTGATGTCAGGTTCCTGTCTGTGAACCTAATTGCATTGTGGGATATAACAGCTGTTTACAGCTGTTTCCAACTGCCAAAAAAGCAAGCAACAGCTACTTCCACTGACATCACCTGCCAGCAGTAAAAATGTCACTATGTGTTAGATGTCATGGAGAGGAAAGATTTTATAATGAGCAAACACTGACTAAATCATTTGTACATAATTATTGTAAAAATAAAGCACTTTTTTATTACATTATTTTCACTGGAGTTCCTCTTTAAAACATGTGCATGTAAAAAAGGGGACTGTGGTAATTTGGGCGCCAGGGATAGCCACCAGTAGAATATTGGTAAATCCATGGCTGATTACAACAGTAGAACCTCGTTGATTCCACTTTCACTAAACCTAACCATATTTTTACTTGAACCCTCCCTCTATTAATGTCTAACCCTAACCTCCGCACAAAGCTGCAATATTCACTAATATTTATTGTCTAACCAGGCCGCCATCAGAAATTTTGGGGCCCCTCACACATCATCAGACCTGGGCCCCCCTCTGGTTGCTGTGCCCCCCACCCCCTAGCAACCCCACCTCCAGGTCCGTTCTTATCCTTTATCCATTCTCTTTTGTCCCCCTCTTTTCTTCCTGTGCCTCTTTTGTTCCCCTCTGTCTCTCCTCAGTTTGTGCCTCTTTTGTGTCCTTCTGTGTGATCTCATGTTCCCGTCTCATCTCTTCTCTCCCTGTTTCTATTTTATCCCCCCGTGTTACCTCTTGTCCCCTTCTGTCTGAGCTCGTCCCCTGCCCTAGCCAGGTATAGGTGCCACCACTATAGGTATCCAGACATAGGCGCCCCCAGTATAGCTAGCCAGGTATAGGTGGTGGCCCAATATAGGTAGCCTGTAGCCAGATATAGCTGCCCCAGTATAGAAAGTCTGCTATAGCGGGCTCACTCATCTGCTCCTCACGTTCAAGCGCTGATGTCACTCTTCTCTCAGTGCTGGAACGCGGTGTGCTGGTTAGTGAGCAGTCAGCACATGCGGCCCTTCCAGCACTTTGGGGGAGCCCAGGGCCCCCAGAAGCCCTGGGCCCCTCACTGCAGTGTCAGTTGTCCCCCCTGATGGCTGCCCTGTCTAACCCTATCCTATTCTCATACTAACCCTCCCTCTGCTGACCCCTAACACTAACCTACTACCCCCCAAACCCTGATGCAATCATTGCCGATATCATTGCCGCTATTGCCACTGAAAAGTGCCCTCCACTGATATTTTAGCCATTTAACTATGATATTTATCGGGCCCTGCTGGCTCACAAATTATCCCCTGGGTACCATTGCGGTCTATGCATCACTCATCTTACCATACCACCACCGGTGCCCAAATTTCCTGCTTTGGTTAAAACAAGTTTACAGTGTTTGTAAGCAGTGTTCAGGATGGCCAAAGTGGAGGAAATAAGCTAGCAGTAATACAAACTGTATTAATGCGGTGCCCCAATACATGAATATACCCAACTTTTTATTAGACAACACAGGTTTGGACCAGAATTCAGAAGTAGGAGTAAACAAGCAGCAGAGTAGCTCTTCTGACCTCACAACACTGTTGGGCCCTCTGTGGTAGTTTTTATAGTTTCATGCCCAAAGCCAAAAGACAATAATAGTTATAGCAGCTAAGTATATACAGGTATTACATAAGATGCCCTCCACCCTCAAGCATCATTGCATTATACTGTTATAAAACAGGAATGTTCATTTTAGAACAAAGTGCAGTGATGTGTAGAGACCTAAAGGACTCAATCAGTTTTCATTATTGTGTCTAATTTAAGCCACTGTAAACTGGACTGTGATTTGCTACAGTGAATTAAGACACTCTATTGATTTTGAACTACACTATTGACTAGGCCTAGAGATGCTCAATGTGACCTTGCATCCATGTGATTTTAATTACTTAGTTCAATGACTGATCTTGGACAGTCACAATGCTCCACCATGGCTGAAAAAACAGTGTAATTAATCACCTCCATGGAGTTAAATAAGAAATTCTATTAATCACTCACTGAACAGATCATTGGACCATACATCCTTAGCAACCTATTCATTAGATTAATTTTCCTACAATCTTGAGATTATGTAGAATCAATGTAAAAGTACCTGTCCACCATCTTCATTGTACACTTGGGGCCTTATAACAGGGCAAGCAGGCTGTTCAACAGAAAAAAACAACATTATTTCCTTTAAATAATGCCACTTTTTGACCATCATTTTTATGAAAGTAAATTTGTCTGATCTCCACTTTTCAATGTATTCACCACAGGGGCGTAACCAGAAGTCCCTGGGCCCCCCTGCAAGAATTTGGATGCTCCCCAGTGCCCGCTCAGGGCCGTTTGTGTGTTGGGGGGGGGCAGGAGGGATCGCAGCATGAGGAGAGAGCTTTGCACATCGGTGAGGAGGGACAGCCCCTCCCGAGGGGAGCAGAGGGGAAAGCTCGAGGTGAGGGGGGGATGCCCCCCCCCGCCAATATGCAAAGCTCTCCCCTCATGCTGCAATCCCTCCTGTCCCCCTATGGTTACGCCCCCAGTTCACCACCAGTTGCTTGATTTCACTTCAACTTAAGGTATATGGACCAGAACCCCACTTCATACTTACTGGGACCCTTGAAAGTTGCAGGAATTCCGGGGCATTAGTCCAGATCATATTCTGGATTCTCATGGCTCAGTTTAATGGATCCATAAAAACCTGGACTATTCAAGGGTTATTTTGCAGAGGTTTCCTTTATCCTATACAATAAAACCCAACTGTCCCTGCGTCATCCACTTCCCCACTCTGTCCATACGAAGCTTTTTTGTACTGCGCATGTGTGCAGTACAGATAGCCGTTGGGACGGGAGGTCGGGCCAGGAAGCAGGGTGGGTGCGCGCGCGTGGCGGCTGGGCAGGCGTGCGCCCAGCGGGTGCGCACGCGCGCTGACGGGCGGCGGTAATTTCTCTACCTAGAGCCCATTTTTAAACGGGCTTAGGTAGACTAGTATTTAATATTGCAGCAAGAAGGTTGTCCCCTGCATAAAGCATCTTTGAAATTGCCCTGGGACTTCTCATTGGTCCACTAATCTGACCAGTGAGAATCCTACTCAAGAAGAATTATCACTGATTTACATATATTGATGAGTAATGGAGGGGGCTTCAATCAAGACTTTAAGAAGTCCTTTAGGTGGCCACCAATGGTACAATCTTGATTGTACAATTTTACAAAATATAGGCAGTAGAAGGGTAAACACAATTAATATACTTTGAATAGTCGCTTTAAAGAGTAACTGTCAGGCTGCAGAAGCTAATTTAAACCTCTATTCTCCTGTGTTAAACAGTTTAGACAGAAGCCAAAAGACATTACTAAAGATAAAAATCTCTCTTACATTTAATGTGTGCTTATCACCAAAGCTAAGCTCCTAAGGAGGACGCAAGCCGCATTCCATACTGCAAAGCATTCTGGGGCCCTCCCCTCGGCTGCTAAGGAGAAGACGGGATCAAGTTTCAGCAGCTTCTAAACTCACAGCACAGATAAATCTCCGGGAAGAGTTCTCTGCAGGAGTCCGCTATTGTTCCTAGCCACATGGCTCATTAATATGCACTGCACACTGTGTTATTCTGTACGAGCTGTTCTGTGATCAGAAGCAGGCAGGACATGACGACACATTTGGCTTCACAAACATGGAGCCTGCCATGGGCTGTCAGGAGCATCATTCTCTGCATATACTATATAAAAATTCTGTGAAATCCAAACGTGGACAGTGAAATGCATATGTAATGTAAGTACAGCCAATCTTTAGCTACTGATATATGTGTTTATTTTCTCTGAGACCTTATACCTAACAGCTCCTCTTTAAGTAGCCCTTCTTATTACATAAAAAGTGGTAAGATTGTACAATCTAGAGTGTATCATAAGTGGGCACCTTTAGAGGATTAAAATGATTGGAGTAGTTTGTTTGACTTATTTAAAGAAAAAGTTTAATGGTGTTGGATATTTGTTTATATATAACGACTTGCGGGAATGGGCAAGGTAGGAGATAGCTGGTCTTGTATATTACAGAGGGCTTCTCGATTCCGTTATAAGTCACATCCTGCGAGCTATCTTTCCATGTGGGTTGGGACTGAATACCTTGCCCTTAAGAAAAGGATTTACACCCTCATCTTTCAGATGGCAGATATTATGCAAGGTATGGTGGACCTCATTTGACCAGTCAGTGATCAGGTCATCTGTACTGGCAACACCCTAGACAAAGGGTTAGAAGAGGAGTATGTATATAGAGTTGAGGGCTTCCGGATTCCATCATAAGTCATGCCCTGGGAGTTATCTTCCCGTGTAGGTTGGGTCTAAATCCCTTGTCCTTGACATGGACAAGGGTGCTTTGAAAGAGGGAGGAGAAAAAGGATTTCTGCCCCCATCAAGCAGATGGTGGGTATTATTTAGAGAATGGGGTACCTCAGTGATCAGGTCAGCTGTATTGGCTACACCCTTGACAAAGGGTTAAAAGAGGCTTATGTACAGTGGGTTGCAAAAGTATTCGGCCCCCTTGAAGTTTTCCACATTTTGTCATATTACTGCCACAAACATGAATCGATTTTATTGGAATTCCACATGAAAGACCAACACAAAGTGGTGTACACATGAGAAGTGGAACAAAAATCATACATGATTCTAAACATTTTTTACAAATAAATAACTGCAAAGTGGTGTGTGCATAATTATTCGGCCCCCTTTGATCTGAGTGCAGTCAGTTGCCTATAGACATTGCCTGATGAGTGCTAATGACTAAATAGAGTGCACCTGTGTGTAATCTAATGTCAGTACAAATACAGCTGCTCTTTGAGGGCCTCAGAGGTTGTCTAAGAGAATATTGGGAGCAACAACACCGTGAAGTCCAAAGAACACACAAGACAGGTCAGGGATCAAGTTATTGAGAAATTTAAAGCAGGCTTAGGCTACAAAAAGATTTCCAAAGCCTTGAACATCCCACGGAGCACTGTACAAGCGATCATTCAGAAATGGAAGGAGTATGCACAACTGTAAACCTACCAAGACAAGGACATCCACCTAAACTCACAGGCCGAACAAGGAGAGCGCTGATCAGAAATGTAGTCAAGAGGCCCATGGTGACTCTGGACGAGCTGCAGAGATCTACAGCTCAGGTGGGAGACTCTGTCCATAGGGCAACTATTAGTCATGCACTGTACAAAGTTGGCCTTTAGGGAAGAGTGGCAAGAAGAAAAGAATTGTTAACAGAAAGCATAAGAAGCCCCGTTTGCATTTTTTCACAAGCCATGTGGGGGACACAGCAACCATGTGGAAGAAGGTGCTCTGGTCAGATGAGACCAAAATGGAACTTTTTGGCCAAAATGCAAAGCGCTATGTGTGGCGGAAAACTAACACTGCACATCACTCTGAACACACCATCCCCACTGTCAAATATGGTGGTGACAGCATCATGCTCGGGGGGTGCATCTCTTCAGCAGGGACAGGGAAGCTGGTCAGAGTTCATGGGAAGATGGATGGAGTCAAATACAGGGCAAACTTGGAAGAAAACCTCTTGGAGACTGCAAAAGACTTGAGACTGGGGCAGAGGTTCACCTTACAGCAGGACAATGACCCTAAACATAAAGCCAGGGCAACAATGGAATGGTTTAAAACAAAACATATCTATGTGTTAGAACGGCCCAGTCAAAGTCCAGATCTAAATCCAATTGAGAATCTGTGGCAAGATCTGAAAACTGCTGTTCACAAACGCTGTCCACCTAATCTGACTGAGCTGGAGCTGTTTTGCAAAGAAGAATGGGCAAGGATTTAAGTCTCTAGATGTGCAAAGCTGGTAGAGACATACCCTAAAAGACTGGCAGCTGTAATTGCAGCAAAAGGTGGTTCTACAAAATATTGACTCAGGGGGCCGAATAATTACGCACACCCCACTTTGCAGTTATTTATTTGTAAAAAATGTTTGGAATGATGTATGATTTTCGATCCACTTCTCACATGTACACCACTTTGTATTGGTCTTTCACATGGAATTCCAATAAAATTGATGCATGTTTGTGGCAGTAATGTGACAAAATGTGGAAAACTTCAAGGGGGCCGAATACTTTTGCAACCCACTGTATATAGAGTGGTGGAACTGAATTTTTTTTTCTAATATATTAGATTATTATGTATTATATTTTAATTTAAAAAAAAATTAAAAATCCCAATACAAAAAAAAAACATAGCTTTTCCACCCAATATTTATTAAAGCGGAACTGACAGGCATAAAATCAAAAATCAATTCTTTATTTTATCTGGTAAACAAGTAATAAGGATGCTAACTAGGCAATTCAAAAGTTAAAAATCACACTTACTTTTGTTGTTGATAAAAGATAACTACAGTTTACCTGGCTCTTTTTTGGTACATCTGCTACACAAAGGAAGTTGCAGAGCATGCTGGGTTGTCATTTTTTGGTTCTGTACTTTCCCCTTACAATGCACTTTCTATTGCAGAGCTGAGTGGGAGTGTCTGAAGACTGACTGTGTTTGCATTGGCCACCCTCCTTCCAGAGAAAGGGAGGAAATTACATCAGGATTGGCTTCAGACACAGGAATTCCAAAACGGCAAATGCCTTTCTCTTTATTTACTATATAAAACTCACTGAAATCAATACATGGACAGTGCAATACATATGTTATGTACGTAGAGCAGGTATTTATCTACTTATTTATGTGGGTTTTTTTAAGATAGTATACCTGACAACTCCTCTTTAACCTCTTATCTCCCATCCAGACTGGTATGCCTCAAGGAATTCAGAGCTCACAAGCATGGGGCACATCTCCTTGAGCAATACCAAACTCCAGAAATTCAAGTTAAAGAGACTCTGAAGCCTCCAGAAAACACTGTTTTTATTTTACAATGCTGTTAATCATGAATGCCCTCTTGAAACGCCACATCCCCACGGCTGAACCCTCAATTAATCCCCCCAAACTCCTGGGGCAAAGATCCACGACTTTCCAGGTCGCCGATTTTACTGCCCAGGGAGGTAAAGCTTTGGGCTGTAGCTCTGCCTCCACTACAGTCAATCAGTGTTGATTGCCTCCTCTCCCCGCCCCTCTCAGTGAAAGAAGACTGAGAGGGACGGGGAGAGGCGGCGATCCGTGCATATTGATGGAGTAGAGGCAGAGCTGCTGCTCAAAGCTCTGCCTCTATGCGGAAGTGCTGCCCAAATCTTCCCGGGGGATTTCGGGGGGATTAATTGAGATTTCAGCAGCAGGGATGCATCGTTTCAGAGGGGGGCATCCATGCTTAACAGCATTGTAAAATAAAAACAGGGTTTTCAGGAGGCTTAAGACTCTCTAAGGGGTTCTCAGACTCAGCAAAGAGGGTGGGAAAATCTTCTCAGAACTCTGTCAAGATGCCACAAATGTAAAAGAACACCTGAAGTGTGTGTCTTTGGAACATCTATGGAATTGTTTAGCTTTAATAAGAACTCTTATAAAAAAAAGAAAAAGAAATTAAACAGAACAATGGACAGTTTGCAGTAGGGTTCTAACTTATGCCTCATACAAACAATGCTATTTCTTGTCAAATCAACAGGTTGAATCTATAAGATCCAGCATGTCTTATTGCACAAAATCGATCCCGTTCTCAATGGGGAGCACAATGGACATGCCAAAAATGAACAATCGAATCAATGATCTGACAGAAAATAGCATTATGTGTACCAGGTTCTGCTTTCTTTGTCTTTCTTGGGGAGATGTTTCCACTTCCTGTCAAAACAGTTCTAAGTAATTTTAACAATATTAAAATTGTAGATATTGTTTATATTGGTATATATTTAAAAACAGGTATTACTTTATGTACAGTGCACCATTCCCGTTTGCCTTTATGGCAAACAGTTCAGTTTCACTACTGACAGTGTTTCTAGTTTATTACAGAAAGTCGAATTTTCCATCACGATAAATTGAGAATTCATAGTTGCAAACTTTAATTGGATTATATATATATATTTATGGACATTATTTGCGGACATATTTTTCTATCTCTCTCAGTGACTCTGAAACAAATAGTCGCGGATACATCAATTTATTTCAGCCTAGTTAGCAAAACCAATCTCTTTTTTGTTGCCAGATAACAAAAAGCAAGTGTGTAAACTGGAAGAAAATGAATCAAATTAAATTAATAAAACTAAACTAAAAATAAAACTGCAGATGTGTAATTCTTTTCTTGTGACTCAAGATAAGAAAACATGCTTGGGTTAGCAAGAACTGTATGGAGAATGAAAAAGAAAGGAAAATGCAACACATTTACCGTAGATATTTTATTATATTACATTACAAAGGAAAATGATGTCTATGATTCTGCCAAAACCAACAGGAAATTCAGTCTGCACAAAGGGATGATTTACAGCAGTGGAAATAATGGAAAATCCAAGCCTCCAAGCCGTACAATTCTATGCAATGCTTGTGCTAAAGACAAACTATGTAGACTGTTCCTATAATTGTTGAGCAGAATTCTGTAAATAATTTTAAGAAACTCTAATGTTTCTCCCTCATTAGAATTTATTCTGAAACATATGCCAGAAATAGAGATGGCCCGAACGGCGAACTTCGCTGGTTCACGTTCGTGGTGAACCGCAAACTATATGCAAGTTCGACCCGCCCCCTATACGACATCATTAGGGTCAAATTTGACCCTCTACATCACAGTCAGCAGGCACAGGGTAGCCAATCAGGCTACATTCCCTCCTGGAGCCCCCCCCCCCTTATAAAACGCAGGTAGCATCACCCATTTCACTCACTCGTGTGGCTGCAGTAATTAGAGAAGGGAGAGAACCTGGCTGCTGACATAGGGAAAGCTTAGTTAGGCTCCTGTGTTAGGCTTGTTAGGTTGCTCCTTCTTGCTGATACTTATTGCTAAAAAGCATTCCTCATCCGCAACAGCTCTTTTGAGAGCTAATGTTGTTCTTGTGATCTATTTTTGTGTGTGTGTGTGTGTGTGTGTGTGTGTGTGTGTGTGTGTGTGTGTGTGTGTGTGTCCACAGACACTTGTGTTGCATATACTGCAGCTGGCTGATGGTGTAATGGTTAAGGGCTCTGCCTCTGACACAGGAGACCAGGGTTCGAATCTCGGCTCTGCCTGTTCAGTAAGCCAGCACTAATTCAGTAGGAGACCTTTGGCAAGTCTCCCTTACACTGCTACTGCCAATAGAGCGCGCCCTAGTGGCTGCTGCTCTGCTCTGGCGCTTAGAGCCTGCAAGGAGAAAAGCGCAATATAAATGTTATTTGTCTTGTCTTGTCATATACAGCCCTGTCAGTCATTCGCAGCTGCTGCTGGACCTTGGTCCCTTGGTAATTCCTATTGTGCCACTGCCAGGCCCAGCACATTCAGTGACTACCTGCGTGTGACACAGCAGCACATTTGTAATACCAATCACTGCATACCCACCTGTTCAGTGCACCTACCTACCTACATTAGCGCATGCAGTGTTATATACCACCAGTCACTGCACCCGTTGATGGTACCTGTGTGTGTGAAAGCTGCAAATTTGTAATACTAGTCATTGCATAATTGTTCACAGTACCTGTGTGACCGCACGCTGTGTAATAAACCAGTCCGCGCATACCTGTTAACTGCACCTGTGTGACAGCTGCACATTGTATTGTAATACCAGTCACTGCATACCTTTCACTGCACCTGTGTGACTGCACATTGTATTAGTCAAGTCAGTGCATACCTTTCACTTCACCCCCCCCCCCCCCCGATGACCAAGGGGACAGTTCAGAGGGGGATTCAGAGAGGAGTAGGAGAAAACGAGTTGCTGAAAGAAGCAGGGGGAGCTCGTCTTCAGAAACAGCTGGTGAAAGTGTCCAGCGCCATGTATCGCCACCTATGTACAGCCAGCCAACATGCCCTTCAACGTCAGCTGCTGCTGAAAGAAGCAGGGGGAGCTCGTCTTCAGAAACAGATGGTGAAAGTGTCCAGCGCCATGTATCGCCACCTATGGACAGCCAGCCAACATGCCCTTCAACGTCAGCTGCTGATGCCACCATAGTGCCATCACCCCAGGGGGTTTGATGGCACTATGTTTGGACATTTTTTTTGTGTGTCTGCCTTAGATCAGAGCAATGCCATCTGTTCTCTCTGCCACTTAAAAACTGAGCCGTGGAAATGCCAACAGCCGCGTAGGGACAACTGCCTTACGAAGGCACATGGAGAAAAGGCACAAACTGCAATGGGAAGAGCACCTGAGCAAAAGCAGCACACAAAAGCAAAGCCACCCTCCTTCTCCTCTTCCTCCTTCAGGTGCATCATCTTCAGCTGCTTTCTCCCTTGCACCTTCACAATCACAGCCACCCTCCTCCACTCCGTCTCTCACTTTGAGCTCTACACACAGCAGCAGCCAGGTGTCCGTGAGGGAAATCTTTAAACGTAAGAAGCCAATGTCTGCCAGTTACCCCCTTGCCCGCCGTCTGACAGCTGGCTTAGCGGAACTGTTAGCTCGCCAGCTGTTACCATACCAGCTGGTGGACTCTGAGGACTTCCAAAAATTTGTGGTCATTGGGACACCACAGGATACCAGGCCCCAATTATTTCTCAAAAAAGGCGATACCCAAACTGTACTGTGAAGTTGAAAGGCAAGTGGTGTCATCTCTGGCACACAGCGTTGGGTCAAGGGTCCATCTGACCACGGATGCCTGGTCTGCCAAGCACAGTCAGGGCAGGTACATTACTTACACAGCCCATTGGGTCAACCTGGTGACCGATGGCAAGCAGGGAGTACGTGGCTGTGCAGCGGACCTAGTTGTGACACCTCCACGGCTTGCAGGCAGGCCTCCAGCCACCTCCTCTCCTGCTGCTACATCCTCTTCGCTGTCCTCCTCCTCCTCCTCCTTGGCTGAGTGGCAGTTCAACTCTACTGGCGCTGCGATCTCTTCTCCAGCTACACAGCCCTAGTTCCCCAGGGCCTATGCTGCATGCCAGGTACAACAGTGTCCCACCATCTTAGACATGTCTTGCCTCAAAGCGGAGAGTCACACTGGAGCAGTTCTCCTCGCTACTCTGCACAAACAGGTGGATCAGTGGCTGACCCCGCACCAACTTGAGATCAGCAACGTTGTATGTAACAATGGCAGCAATCTCATTTCGGCTTTGAATTTGGGAAAGTTGACTCATGCATCCTGCATGGCACATGTGCTGAATCTTCCCACATCCAAAACCTCACAAAGTCCTGCAACTTCCACCTTCGTAACATCTGTAAGATTCGCCCTTTCCTGACCTCTGCCACCACCAAACTCCTCATCCATGCCCTCATAATTTCCCGCCTTGACTACTGCAATGCCCTGCTGTCTGGTCTCCCTATGACCCGAACAGCCCCACTGCAGTCCATCATGAATGCGGCAGCCAGAATTATCCACTGCTCCCATCGCTCCACCACGGCAGATCCCCTCCTAGAATCCCTCCACTGGCTTCCTATCCAGTCCAGAATCAGATTCAAGATACTGTGTCTGACCTACAAATCTGTCCGCAAAACCTGTCCAACCTACATTTCCGATCTTACTCAGAGGTACACACCTAGCCGCTCACTCCGCTCTTCCAATGAACTTCGCCTAACCACCCCCCGCATCACCCAGTCCCATGCACACCTCCAGGACTTCTCAAGAGCTGCTCCAACACTATGGAACTCCCTACCTCCACCCATTAGGGCAGCCCCCTCCTTCAACATCTTCAAGAAAGCCCTCAAAACTCACTTTTTCACTCTGGCCTACTACCCCTCACAAGTGCTCTAAACCTACAGCTGAACTCTGGTCCCCTACCATTCGTGTCCTTACCTCTCCCTCTAGATTGTAAGCCTTTGGGCAGGGTCCTCCTCCTTTTGTGTCCTACCTGATCTGGCACCTCCATTACTGTGAACCCATGCCATGCATTTGAGTGAACCTAACTTGCCTAATCTCCATGCTTCATCCAGTGACTGACTAAGCATTACCTTGTACTAATACTGTGCTGTGTGACCTGGTTTTCTTGTATTCCTGTATTGTCATATTGCTGTATGTCACCCCTAAATATTGTCTGTAACCTAAATTAATGTTCAGCGCTGCGTAATATGTTGGCGCTTTATAAATACAATAAATAATAATAATAATAATAATCTCATAATTCATTCATTCATAATAGATTTCTGTCTAAGTACCCAGGCTTACAGAACGTCCTAAAGCAGTCCAGGAAGGTGTGTGGGCATTTCATGCTGTCTTACAGGGCCATGGCATGCTTTGCCGATATTCAGTGGAGAAACAACTTGCCAGTGAGACGCTTGATTTGCAATAGCCCGACTCGCTAGAATTCGACCCTCCTGATGTTAAACTGCCTGCTACAACAGGAGAAAGCCGTCAAACAGTACTGTATCTCTACAACTACAGTCAAAGGACATGCTCTGGGGAGCTGGGGATGTTCTGGCCGAAGTACTGGACACTCATGCAAAATGCCTGCAGGCTCATGTGGCCATTTGAGGAGGTGACAAACCTGGTTAGTTGCAGTGAAGGTGCCATCAGCGACTTGATCCCATATGCTTTCTTCCTGGAGCGTGCCGTGCGTAGAGTGGTGAATCAAGCTGTGGAGGAGTGTGAACAGGAACAGGAGGAAGAGTTGTGGGATCAATTCTCATCAGAACCAGATGTTTCCTCAACACCTGCGGCAGCACAGAAGGGGAGGAGGAGGAGGAAGAGTCGTGTGGGGAAGAGGAGTCAGATGAGGAAGGTGTTGTTTTTTTTTAGGAAGAGGAGTAGGCGGAAGCACAACCGCAGCAGGCGTCGCAGGGGGATTGTGCTGCTCAATGTTCCTGTGGTATTGTTCGTGGCTGGGGGAGGAGGAAAACTTACCTGACATCACTGAGGAAGAGCAATAGGAGATGGATAGTGCGTCTGCATCCAACTTTGTGCAGATGGCGTCTTTCATGCTGTCCAGTCTGTTGAGGGACCCCCGTATAAAAAAAAACTCAAAGGGAATGAGCTGTACTGGGTGGCCACGCTACTAGACCCTCGGTATAAGCACAAAGTGGAGGAGATATTTCCAAATCACCAGAAGGCAGAAAGGATGCGGCACTTGCAGAACAAGCTGGCAACTATGTTTTACAGTGCGTTTAAGGGTGATGTCACAGCACAACAGAATAAAGGTACCACTGCCAGTAATCCTTCTCCCATGTCCACGCAGGCAAGGACAGGATGCTCTAGTGATCTCATGGTGATGTCGGACATGCAGACATTCTTTAGTCCAACGCCTCACCTTAGCCCTTCCGGATCCACCCTCCACCAATGCCTCAACCGGCAGGTAGCCGACTACCTGGCCTTAAGTGTAGACACTGTGAGCAACGATGAACCCTTGGACTACTGGGTGCGCAGGCTTGACCTGTGGCCAGAGCTGTCACAATTTGCCATCCAACTTCTGTCTTGCCCTGCCTCAAGCGTCCTGTCAGAAAGGACCTTCAGCACAGCTGGAGGCATTGTCACTGAGAAGAGAAGTCGCCTAAGGCAAAAAAGTGTTCAGTACCTCACCTTTATCAAAATGAATGAGGCATGGATCCCGGAGGGCTACTGCCTGCCCGAAGACTAAGTCAGTCCACACACACAGCACCTCTGCCTGCACGCCATGTGACTGCCTGTCCCAAGACTAAGTCGGTCCCCACATAGCATCTCTGCCTGCAGTCTGCTTCACAGCATCTCTGCCTGCAGTCCGCTTGACTGCCTACTCTGCCACCACCAACAGGGTCCAGGACTCCAGGCAGCCGCTATAATACTTTTTCTGGTGTGTGTACATGCCTGCCTAATTTTTCTGGCTGCACTGCAGCTGCAACAGCAAAACAAAAGGCATGTACATGTGTCAATTCCCCTTCGTGATCATTACCTTGCCGCGGTGAAGGGGCTTGCGTATCACAATGAAGCAATGACTGCCAACTATATGAGTGTCTCGGGGGGGCACACCCAAAATAATAAGGTCGTTGCTTCATTGTGGACAGACCAAATCTGATCAGCTGGACAGTCACTGTTGTTCTGTCATTGAGCTACCTCAGCCCGGCAACCATATGGGCTTGAAAACCGCCATGGCCTGCACTCTCGCCATGGTGCGCACCAGTCCAGCACGTCCGTCACTACACAAGCAGCTGTTTGCGGTGCGTTACACAGTGAGTTTGGTGTGTCAGTGTGAAGCAGTACTCTAATTACACTCCCTGATTGATGTATACACATGCAAGATGTTTTAAAGCATTTTAGGCCTCCAATTTAGCATGCAATGTGATTTCTGCCCTTAAAACGCTGCTGTGCGTCAAATCCAGATTTTTCCCTGGGACTTTTGGCATGTATCCCACTCCATGCAAAAACTCAGATGTTAGCCCCCTTGAAACATCTTTTCCATCACTTTTGTGGCCAGCATAAATGTTTCTAGTTTTCAAAGTTCGTTGAAGTCTATTGCGGTTTGCGAAAGTTCAAACTTTTTGCGGAGGTTCGCGAACAGAAAATCGGAGGTTCGAGCCATCTCTAACCAGCATTTATAAATAACCAGCTCTACATTTTTCATTTAGTGCTTCTGTTGTGTTTTATAATGGTCTATAATTTAGGCTGATGTTTCTCAACATTATCAAAGCATATAGTCAGTTCTGGACAATATTTTCTAATTTACCCTTTGATGCTTAAATATTTTTTTAAAGAAATTCATAATTTTTTATAAATGGTTTTCAAACATTTCTTGGTTGGTTTAATTAACTATACTTATTCAAGTGTGTTATGTGATTTTTTTTAATTTTTATTCTTAAAGGGAACGTGAAGTGGAATACAGCCCCCTGTAATCCTCCTGACCCCTTGCCGTTGTTCCATTCTTCTGGCTTTAGCAGCTGTGCCCCTCCACAAGCTGGACAACTAGGACAGTCACGGACTATTGCGCATGGCCCAGGCTCGTGCCTCCTCAATCCCATAGGAGGCATGAGTCACAAAAAGGCACAAGGAGGGACTTTAAATAACAACTGAAGTGAGAATAATATGGAAACTGCCAAATGTATTTCCTTTAAAACAATACCAGTTGCCTGGCAGCCCTGCTGGTATATGTGGCTGCAGTAGATTTTGGAAAAAACAGAAACAAGCATGTGACTAATCTTGTCAGAATTGACAATAATGTCAGAAACTCCTGATCTGCAGATGCGTGTTCAGGGTTTATGGATAAAAGTTTTAGAGGCAAAGTATCAGCAGGATAGCCAGGCAACTGGTATTGCTTAAAATAAAATAAATATGGCAGCCTCCATATCCCTTTCCTTACAGTTGTCCTTTAAAAAAAAAAACTAGCCATGGCTATAGTTGGATGTGGACATTCAGCATTTCAGCTGGACATCGAAACCAGTCTTGCTTACTCATACCTATAATTACTGACACATATAAATTATACAGGTCTTGAGGCTAGTTAGTTGTAGTTTAGGCACTGATTATGTGTAAGCAGCCCCCGAACTTGCATAGCTTACATGTCAGTATTTAAAACGATGGTTTGGCAACCCTGATGTATAACAGCTCGTTTTCAGTAGAGGTTGGCACTTTAAAATGGGATCAGTGAATAATGGCGCACAGCGCCTATGCGTAAAAATGGCGCCGCATTAAAAAGATACTCTTATCGCTATTTATCGTTAGTACTGCATAATAATGGCGCACAGGGAAAAAAGAAGAAAAACGGCACACACTAACGTTATTTATCAATAGTGGCACACACTAACGTTATTTATCAATAGTGGCACACACTAACGTTATTTATCAATAGTGACACACACTAACGTTATTTATCAATAGCGCCCTACATAAGCCAAACTGCAGACGTTATTTAACTTCAAAACGGTGAATGGATTTAATGTAACACTGTCAAGGTTAGGGTTAGGCACCAACAGGGGGTTTCAGGGTTAGGAACCACCAGGGGGGTCTTAGGGTTAGGCACCACATGGGGGGGGGTCTTAGGGTTAGGCACCACTGGGGGGTCTTAGGGTTAGGCACCACCAAGGGGGTCTTAGGCTTAGGCACCACCAGGGGGTCTAGGGGTTAGGGATAGGTACAGGGAGGGTTCTGTGTGAGAGTAGGGTTAGGTATAGTTACGGTACAATATACACCACCAGGGGGTCTTAGGGTTAGGAACCACCAGGGGGGGTCTTAGGGTTAGGCACCACCAGGGGGGGGGGGGTTAGGGGTTAGGGATAGGTACAGAGAGGGTTCTGTGTGTTAACGCTAAATAACGATAAGGCTTTAACGCTAAATAACAATAAGGCTTTAACGTTAAATAGCGATAAGCGGCAAACGGATTAGCGGCAACACTGTGCGCCATTATTCACAGGCGCCATTTTCAGATGGATGCCTTTAAAATACCTAATTTGTGGATAAACCAAAAAAATAAATACTTTTACTTCAAGCAACATATAAAACAGTGGTCATATGCTGACTGAATGTACAGGGTGGGCCATTTATATGGATACACCTTAATAAAATGGGAATGGTTGGTGATATTAACTTCCTGTTAACTTCCTGTTTGTGGCACATTAGTGTATGTGAGGAGGGAAACTTTTCAAGATGGGTGGTGATCATGGCGGACATTTTCCAACTTTTATTTTTTCAATAGGAAGAGGGTCATGTGACACATCAAACTTATTGGGAATTTCACAAGAAAAACAATGGTGTGCTTGGTTTTAATGTAACTTTATTCATTTTCATGGGTTATTTACAAGTTTCTGACCACTTATAAAATGTGTTCAATGTCCTGCCCATTGTGTTGGATTGTCAATGCAACCCTCTTCTCCCACTCTTCACACACTGATAGCAACACCGCAGGAGAAATGCTAGCACAGGCTTCCAGTATCCATAGTTTCAGGTGTTGCACATCTCGTATCTTCACATCATAGACAATTGCCTTCAGGTGACCTAAAAGATAAAAGTCTAAGGGGTCAGATTGGGAGACCGTGGGGGCCATTCAACTAGCCCACGATGACCAATCCACTTTCCAGGAAACTGTTCATCTAGGAATGCTCGGATCTGACACCCATAATGTGGTGTTGCACCATCTTGCTGGAAAAACTCAGGGAACGTGCCAGCTTCAGTGCATAAAGAGGGAAACACATCATCATGTAGCAATTTCGCATATCCAGTGGCCTTGAGGTTTCCATTGATGAAGAATGGCCCCACTATCTTTGTACCCCATATACCACACCATACCATCATTTTTTTTTTGTTCCAACAGTCTTGGAGGGATCTATCCAATGTGGGCTAGTGTCAGACCAATAGCGGTGGTTTTGTTTGCTAACCATTTACATAAAAGTTTGCCTCATCACTGAACATAATCTTCTGCGTAAACTGAGGGTCCTGTTCCAATTTTTGTTTTGCCCATTCTGCAAATTCAGTGCGCCTATCTAGGTCATCCTCGTTGAGATGTAGCAGTAGCTGGAGTTTGTAAGGGTGCCATTTGTGAGTAGCTAATATCCACCGAAGAGATGTTTGACTCATACCACTCTTTAGTGACATGCGCTAAGTGCTACGCTGTGGGCTCTTGCTGAATGAAGCTAGGACAGCCACTGATGTTTCTTCATTAGTGACAGATTTCATGCGTCCACATTTTGGTAAATCCAACCCTGAACCAGTTTCATGAAACTTAGCAAGCAGTTTGCTAACTGTAGCATGGGAGATGGGTGGTCTCGTAGGGTGTCTTGCATTTAAATCTGCTGCAATGACCGGGTTACTGCATTCACCAGACATCAACACAATTTCTATCCATGCCTCACGTCTTAATCTCGGCGACATGTAAATGGCTGTAAATAAAGAGAAACTTGTAAATAACTCATGAAATAATAACGTTACGTTAAAACCAAGCACACCATTGTTTTTCTTGTGAAATTCCCAATAAGTTTGATGTGTCACATGACCCTCTTCCTATTGAAAAAACGTTGGATTCAAAATGGCCAACTTCAAAATGGCCGCCATGGTCACCACCCATCTTGAAAAGTTTTCCCCTTCACATATACTAATGTGCCACAAACAGGAAGCTAATATCACCAACCATTCCCATTTTATTAAGGTGTATCCATATAAATGGCCACCCTGTACATGAAGATGTCATCATCATTGCACCTCAAGGTTTGCCATGTCACTTGTTTGATATACAGTTCGTACTATTTAAACAGTTAATCATGATCATAGGCAAACACAGGGGGGATTACAGCTGCCCAGAATCCTCCCACAGACCAGGGTTGTGCAGTGTCTGGGGATAAGTACATGTTGAGACACCAGAATATCTGCAGGTATCCTGCAGCTCACAGTACTGCCTCCTCTGTTTCTCTGCTACAGTTGACTTTAGATGGAGCAGTAGCATGTGTACAGAGCATGGAGCAGCAACGTGTGCACAGAGCATGGAGCAGCAACGTGTGCACAGAGCATGGAACAGCAGCGTGTGTACAAAAGCGTGGAGCAGCAGTGTGTGTAAGCAGTGTGTGTACAGAGCATGGAGCAGCAGCGTATGTACAGAGCATGGAGCAGCAGTGTGTGTACAGAGCATGGAACAGCAGCATGTGTACAAAAGCGTGGAGCAGCAGTGTGTGTACAGAGCATGGAGCAGCAACGTATGTACAGAGCATGGAGCAGCAGCGTGTGTACAGAGCATGGAGCAGCAGCGCGTGTACAAAAGCATGGAGCAGCAGTGTGTGTACAGAGCATGGAGCAGCAGTGTGTGTACAGAGCATGGAGCAGCTCTGGGGAACTTAACAGAGTCAGATATGAGCACAGCCCTGTGCCCTGCTGTGTGAATGCTTCACTTTCCCCTTCATTAGCAATGTTGGCTTTCTTCATTATTATCTGTAGCCAAACTGCTTCTGGTCGACCTCGTTGTTAATTGGGAGCAGATCGGATATTTAGGAAATAATTGTCAGATCCTGTCAATCGGACGGGAAATTGCATTATGTGTACCCAGCATGATGCCCTACCATATTTTTATACTGTATTGTGCGTGACTGAGGGAGAACTTTGCCAGTCCCCATGCACCTCCCTGCTTTGTGTGTCCTCCTCCAGCAAATGCAGGCAACACAGGCCACAATAAAGCTGGGGAGGCCACACAGCAGGGATAGAGTAAAAGGCACACAGGGACTGCCCAGTATCTGCCTGTATACTTGCACATGTGACAGACAGCTGGGCCAGAAATTCGTGCTCCACCCCGTATCAGTCAAGTTAGCTCTGAAATTGTTAAATCTATCAAATGAGATCAGATCTATTGGTGTAAAACTGGATAGCAGGGAGAACAATTTTAAGAAGCTAAAATTAATAAAGCCATTAAGGCCCATACACACGTCGGATTTGCGCGAACGACGGGTCGTTTGAACGTTCCGTCGTTCGCACGTTTCCGCATGAAATCCGGCGTGTGTACAGACTATCGTTTGGGAGATAAGACTGGTTACCAACGATCCGCCGGGCGGATCGCTGGTAACCAGTCTTATCTCCCGAACGATAGTCTGTACACACGCCGGATTTCATGCGGAAACGTGCGAACGACGGAACGTTCAAACGACCCGTCGTTCGCGCAAATCTGACGTGTGTATGGGCCTTTAGCCTTACAAGTGGCTTACTGTAGATTTAGGGAAGTGGATGGACAAAGCTGGAAACCATTTTAGAGAAGAGTGTTAGGAATAATTGGATTATCATTCTGTACACAGAGAATCATCTTTCTTGAGTGATGGGATTACATGTGCTTGCAAGACAGAAGGGTTTCTGCTACTCAACAGTGTAATGCTGACTAGTAGAATAACAACAATAGTAGAGCTGTTATAACAATATTAACCACTTCGGGACCAGCACCCTCTGCCCCCTTAAGGACCAGAGGGTGCTGGTCCAGTAAAGCGCCGCTTCCCGATGAATCGCCGCTAAAATCCGCCGCTCCACTCTGTCCCCGGCGCAGGCTGCTCTCTCTGCCGTCTCTATGACGGCAGAGCGCTGTGCGCCGGTCAGGAGCCGCTTTCATTGGCTCCTGACCCTGTCACTCCATGTAAGCCAATGGGAATGGCTTACATGAATGACAGGGCCAGGAGCCAATGAAAACGGCTCCTGACCGGCGCACAGCGCTCTGCCGTCATAGAGGCGGCAGGGCAGCTGATTTCGTCGCAGATTGAGCGCAGACAGCGGCGGGGACGGGCGGGGGCGCGCGGTCAATGGGACGTAGAGATTACATCTGGTCAGAACCGCAGTGCCCCCTGCCCGCCGTAGATTTATACTGCGGCGGTCCGCAATAGGTTAAAGATGAGTGCACAATCTGGACAGCCATTTTATTTTTCTTGCTTGCTTGCTTGCAAGTTCAATTCCGAAGATTGGAGAACTGTGGAGTACACAGAACATAAGTAATCTGGCAAGTCTACATTACATTATTTTTATTTACATTCATTTCTATTTTTTTTTTAAATAAGGTGTTAGTAGGTTGCAAACATTTGCATCCATTGGCTCTAGCCATAGCAGAAAATAATGGGGTAGTTAAAAAAAATTCATTTAGTAGCATTTGTAACTGCAAGTTGTGTTGTGGTGCATCAATGGATCGTACTCAAAATGGGTGACTGTTAGCAGTGGGGTCCCACAGGGGTCTGTACTGGGTCCAGTGCTCTTCAATTTATTTATTAATGATCTAGTAGATGCAGTAGTAAGCAATGTTGCTATTTTTGCAGATGATACAAAATTGTGCAGAATCATCAACTCTCAGGAGGATAGGGACATATTGCAACTGGATCTGGATAGGATGGCTATATGGGCACATAAATGGCAGATGAAATTCAATGTTGAAAAATGTAAAGTCATGCATTTTGGTCGTACCAATGATCTAGCACAATACAAAATAAATGGGATACAGTTGGGGACATCAATCTTGGAGAAGGACTTAGGAGTACTCATCGACAACAAGTTAAATAATCGTACTCAATGCCAAGCCGCTGCAGCTAAAGCTAACAAAATTTTGGGATGCATTAAAAGGGAAATAAAAACTCAAGATGCTAGCATAATATTGCCCCTGTTTAACTCTCTAGTAAGGCCACATCTGGAATATGGAATTCAGTTCTGGGCACCACATTACAGCAGGCATGGTCGGAAGAGCCAATTTCCGATTCCGCGGTAATTCCGCATACCGCCATAACAAAATTCCGCTTCCGCTACATTCCGGTGGAATTCCGCTACATTCCGTGGAATTCCGCGGTATTCCGCCACGTGCACTTTCCGTATTTTTAAACGGATTTCCGTAATTTTTAAACGGATTTCCATAAATTTAGGAGGAATTACTCAATCGCTCATTTGAAATATCATTTTTGTATCTGAAATTTAAGATGATCATAAATACTGTTGATAACAGTCTATTGTTAATAAAGTTGATTTGTATTTTGTAAATTTGGATTAAAAAATGTTGAAACCATTATTTTAGCGCGGTAACTTTCCACTGATTATGATTGGTCAACTCATTCCGCATCTCCTGATTGGTCAATTCATTCCGATTCCGATTTTGCCGGAATTCCGAATTCCGGATTGCAATTTCCGAATTCCGCGGCACCATGCGAAAACCCCAATTCCGGCGGAATTTCGGAATTTTAGCTTCCGCGGAATTCGGAAGCCCATGCCTGCATTACAGGAAAGATATTGCAGTTTTAGAGCAGGTGCAGAGACGAGCAACAAAATTGATACGTGGGATGGAAGGTCTCACTTACCAAGAAAGGTTAGATAAACTGGTTTTATTTAGTCTAGAGAAAAGACGCCTTAGATGGGATCTAATTAACATGTATAAATACATCAGAGGGCAACATAAAAGCTTGGCGGATGAGCTTTTTGTCCCTAGGCCTTCTCAAAGGACTAGAGGACATGATCTGCGCATGGAGAAAAAACGTTTTAGCCATTTATTTAGGAAAGGGTTCTTTACAGTAAGAGTGATTAAGATGTGGAATGTATTGCCACAGGAAGTAGTTATGGCAAATTCTATACCTGCATTTAAAGGCGGCTTAGATACTTTCCTTGCGTTGAAAGACATCCATGGCTACAATTGCTAGGTAATGCCCAATGATTTTATCTGATTGCCATCTGGAGTCGGGAAGGAATTTTTCCCTTTTGGGGCTAATTGGACCATGCCTTGTAAGGGTTTTTCGCCTTCCTCTGGATCAACAGGGATATGTGAGGCAGCAGGCTGGTGTTGTACTTTGTTCTCTGGTTGAATGGATGTATGTCTTTTTTCAACCCAAATAACTATGTAACTATATATGTAACTATGTAAGTTAATAGCCTTGTGTAGTAAATACAGTAACAACATTTTTACAAATCAATCCTGACAATCTTGGACAGATAAGTTCTAGCTTTCTTAGCAGGAGTCATTCATAATGCACCTAGTATAATTAGGACATAAACTGAATGGCTGCAAACACACATAGCATAACTAAAGGTCCCATACAAACAGCACCCACCCCAAAACCTTATATATTTTACCCTAAAGGGTGCTTTGTCAGGAGTACAGCTTGACCAGGAAGATGGGTTTTCCCAGGCCAACAATTCTATTTCTGACTTTTACACCTGTGTAAGTAAAGTTCAAGTGTTGCATAAAATTCAAACAAACTTACAGTGAAAAAGCTTACTTGATTCCCAGAGCTGCAAAGGAATCCGATTTCTTTGAAAAACTGCAAACTGTCTGTAAGCTGCCACATTTGTGGCCAATTGGAAACTTGAGTGCCACATAGACCGCAATAGTAATTGTGGCTATAGTTAGAGTGACCAGATTTTTGTGGGTCCAACCTGGGACGGGCGTAGCGCGCCGCGGCGAAAAGTGGGGAGGACTGAGGAGCGCGCAGCGATGAAGACTGGGGGGAGGGGCTGTGGTGCGCGCAGCGCTCCGCGCGCCGTGGCGAAGAATGGGCGTATCCATGACATTGTATGGGCGGAGCTAACGTAATGATGTAACAGCGAGGCATAAGAAAGCAGTGTTTACGCCATGATGTGGACAAACGAGACTTTGCATCATGGGTGTGCAGAAACTGTGTGATGCTAATAGTATACCGTAATCACAAAGCAGCAAACATAGCCATCTATGACCATTAAATAATAAATGCAGTAACAGTTACACCGGACACCAGAAAATAAACGCAATGGGCAACATGTCAGCACAAAATAAACGCAATGCGGGCAACATGTCAGTATAAAATAAATGCAATGCGGGCAAACATGTCAGTACAAAATAAACGCAATGCGGGCAAACATGTCAGTACAAAATAAACGCAATGCGGGCAAACATGTCAGTACAAAATAAACGCAATGCGAGCAACATGTCAGTACAAAATAAACGCAATGCGGGCAAACATTTCACCAGAAAATTAACGCTTTGCGGGCAAACATGTCAGTACAAAATAAACGCAATGCGGGCAAACATGTCAGTACAAAATAAACGCAATGCGGGCAAACATGTCAGTACAAAATAAACACAATGCGGGCAACATGTCAGTACAAAATTAACGCAATGCGGGCAAACATTTCACCAGAAAAGAAACGCAATGCGGGCAAACATTTCACCAGAAAATTAACGCAATGCGGGCAAACATTTCACCAGAAAATAAACGCAATGCGGGCAAACATGTCAGTACAAAATAAACGCAATGCGGCCAACATGTCAGTACAAAATAAACGCAATGCAGGCAAACATTTCACCAGAAAATTAACGCAATGCGGGGAAACATTTCACCATAAAAAAACGCAATGCGGGCAAACATTTCACCATAAAAAAACGCAATGCGGGCAAACATTTCACCTGGAAAAGAAACGCAATGCGGGCAAACATTTCACCTGGAAAAAAAAATGCAATGCGGGCAAACATTTCATCTGGAAAAAAAAAACGCAATGCGGGCAAACATTTCACCAGGAAAAAAAAACGCAATGCGGGCAAACATTTCACCTGGAAAAGAAAGCATTTACTCACCTGGCAGAAGTCTCGCTGCTCCCGGGACCATCTTGCTCCTGGTCTTCTCTCCCGCGCTGACAGGGCTACGGCAAGATGGCGCCCGAAGCCCTGTACTGTAGACACAAATAGTCTCCAGTACAGGGCTCCGGCAGCCATCTTGCCGTAGCCCTGCTCGCCTGCCGGTGTCGGAACAGACAGACACCGGAAGAAGGAGGCTGGAGCGGGGCTGCGGGCAATGAACTGGCACGGCGTCTATAGACGCCGCTGCCAGTTCATGAGTATAGAGTGGCCAGAGTCCCAAGGCTGCTGAAAGCGGGACGTTTCGCGGGACCTCATGCAGCCTGGGACAGCGGACCCCAAATCCGGGACACGTCCCGGGTAAACCGGGACGTCTGGTCACTCTACTATAGTGGCGCCCAGTGGACAATGCTGAAATCTATTAAAAATCAATGTGCCATGTGTGGCAATGACAGATTCCTCCCTGATTACATGTCATTGAGAGAGGGATCTGTCTTTTGGACATGTCAGTAGAAAGTGCCCATCAATGACACAATCTTGGTTGTGTAATCTTACCAAACCTATGTAGTAGAAGGGTAAACTGAGGGAATATACTTTGAATGGGTACTTTAGGTAGTCCCTCATATCACACAGAAATGGTCAGATTGTTCATTCAAGATTGTATAATTAATTGGCACCTTTAAAGGCAACTGAGCAGCTAGAAATTAAAATATATAAAAAATGAACTTCCCTAATAAGAGAGACTCGTACTAGAGTGTGCTGTGTGTGTGTGTGTGTGTAGGGGGAGGGGGGGTGATTAGGGTTATCAGCATTACTTACCTACGGGGGCTGCTCCTCTGTCTGACCCCCCCCCCCCCCCGCTGTCCTTATGGGATCTGCTATCTACCCCAGGAGAGCCTGCAACAGTGACAAATTTCATGCTTGTGACCGCTGCAATGCATGCCTGGGAGACAGTGGCGTAGCTAAGGAGCTGTGGGCCCCGATGCAAGTTTTACAATGGGGCCCCCCCAAGGACTCTATACATAACAATTGCTACGGCGCACCAAAACCTGCCAATGGCAACTACAGTGTCAGAGATGCAAGAAGGGGATGGGGAACAGTTTGTTAATGGTTACCACTATTCAAAGTATCTATAGAAGTGATTATTAGGCCCACAGGACCAATAGAGAGGTAATACTGTAGTTGAGGAAGGGCCCTTCGGGGCCCCTCTGGCCCAAGGGCCCCGATGCGGTCGCTACCTCTGCACCCCCTATTGCTACGCCCCTGCTGGGAGATGTATCCACAGACTACATTTCCCAGCATGCAGGGCAGAGGTTGTAAGCAGGAATCTTTGCCGGGACTTAAAAATGCGACACAGCTGTGGGTTCTCCTTGGGAAGATGGCAGATCCCATACAGACAGGAGATCAGAGGAGCAGCCCCTTGTAGATAAGTAATGCTGATCACCCCAACCTCCAATGGCACACTCTAGCACACCGTACATATTATTATGTCACCTGGTCAGTTGGGCGCAGGGTGAGTGGTAACTCGGAGGGACGCGTAATTTGGGGTCCAGCTATTGCCAGCACTCAAATTAAACTGAAAATCCTGTTGCACCACTATATGGAAGTCTGTGCTTCTCGGCACATTATGGCTGTATCACCACCCAGACAGCGTACAATTCCATTCCACCTGCCAATCATAGCCTTAAAGCGTACTAAGCTGGCAGGTCGCAATTTGCAACCATTTGCCTAAATAAATAAACCTCAATGTTTGTTGATCATGCCCACCAGAGCCGGCCTTTGGGGGGGGGCAAGTGGGGCAATCGCCCCAGGCCCCGCGCTTGAAGAGGCCCCGCGCACCGCCACTCAGAGCCGGCCTAATTTAATATTTGCTGCTGCTGCGGCGGCCGCTGCCACCGCTGCGCCGCCGATCACTCACTGGCCGGCTTGATGAACTTCCTGTATGTGTGGAGGCGGAGCGCATTGGCATTCCCTCCGGCTGCTGGGTGCGCTCTGCGAGTGACGTCACAATTGACGTCACATGCATGTGCAGAGAGAGCACACCCCGCGTCAGCCCGACCTAAGAGCCGACCAGGACTGAGAGACTCACTGAGGGAGCCACTGTCTGCAGCAGCCGCCGGGCCAGACGTATTGCAGAGGCCAGGGCACTGAGGACAGCCGCAGGCAGAGCAGACACCGGTCTGGACCGACGGGACCGTACTAGGTAGGATTATTTGAGGGGCCACTAATTAGTAAATTTGGGTGAGGCACTGGGGCTGCCTGGGGGAGCATAAATATTGTATACTAGCTCTAGATATGTACTGGGGCACTGGGCACTATACTAGCTATATACTGGGCACTGTACTAGCTATATACTGGGCACTGTACTAGCTATACACTGGGCACTGTACTAGCTATATACTGGGCACTGTACTAGCTATATACTGGGCACTGTACTAGCTATATACTGGGCACTGTACTAACTATACACTGGGCACTGTACTAGCTATATACTGGGCACTGTACTAGCTATATACTGGGCACTGTACTAGCTATATACTGGGGCACTATACTAGCTATACACTGGGCACTGTACTAGCTATACACTGGGCACTCTACTAGCTATACACTGGGCACTGTACTAGCTATATACTGGGCACTGTACTAACTATATACTGGGCACTGTAGTAGCTATATACTGGGCACTGTACTAGCTATACTGGGGCACTATACTAGCTATATACTGGGCACTGTACTAGCTATACTGGGGCACTATACCAGCTATATACTGGGCACTATACTAGCTATATACTGGGCACTGTACTAGCTATACTGGGGCACTATACTAGCTATATACTGGGCACTGTACTAGCTATACTGGGTGACTATACTAGCTATATACTGGGCACTGTACTAGCTATATACTGGGCACTGTACTAGCTATATACTGGGCACTGTATTAGCTATATACTGGGCACTGTACTAGCTATACTGGGGCACTATACTAGCTATATACTGGGCACTGTACTAGCTATACTGGGGCACTGTAATAGCTATATACTGGGCACTGTACTAGCTATATACTGGGCACTGTACTAGCTATATATTGGGCACTGTACTAGCTATACTGGGGCACTATACTAGCTATATTGGGGCACTATACTAGCTATATACTGGGCACTGTACTAGCTATATACTGGGGTACTATACTAGCTATATACTGGGCACTGTACTAGCTATATACTGGGCACTGTACTAGCTATACTGGGGCACTGTACTAGCTATATACTGGGCACCGTACTAGCTATATACTGGGCACTGTATTAGCTATATACTGGGCACTGTACTAGCTATACTGGGGCACTATACTAGCTATATACTGGGCACTGTACTAGCTATATACTGGGCACTGTACTAGCTATATATTGGGCACTGTACTAGCTATACTGGGGCACTATACTAGCTATACTGGGGCACTGTACTAGCTATATACTGGGGCACTATACTAGCTATATACCGGGCACTGTACTAGCTATATACTGGGCACTGTACTAGCTATATACTGGGCACTGTACTAGCTATACTGGGGCACTATACTTGCTATACTGGGGTAACTAAACTCCCTATACTGGGGCAACTATGCTAGCTATGGAAAATAGAACCTGAACTGAGAAAAAATATTTAAAATAAACACATGATGTAGCTGAAAATAAATATTTTATACTTACCTCACCGTCAGTACCTCTCATAAGCTCCCCATTTTCTTCTTACAGTGAGCCCTTCCAGTTCTGACTATTTTATCAGAACAGAAATATACCAGTTGCTGTCAGTAATATATCAGATGCTGTCAGTTACAACTGAATGTGCAAGGTAATGTCCATGTTTACCTATGGCTTAAGTGGGTGATATTACAGTTTAACACTGTGCTGCATTAAAGGCGGACAAGCCCATGAACGTGGCGATACGGTATATGGCCTACACTTATGGCTCTAGGCCCCGCATGTGACACTCGCCCAAGGCCCCGCATACTCTAAGGCCGCCTCTGATGCCCACATATCAATATTCAGTCTTTTGGTAATGGATGACTAAAGCACATATTCAGGACAATCACATAATCGGAAACATTTCACCTCTATGAAGAAAAAATGCCAGCCAGCATGATCAAAGGAAATAAATATTTGTAACATATAACACAATCATTTCTGATTGTCTCACACTGATATTGTCATGTGGTCCCACTTATAGCTAAAACTCACGAGATTTGTAATATTTAATAGACTTTACTGTTTTACAGGAATTTCAGAAGTGATTGGTGTAGAGTCACTAAACTGCGTTATGCATTATTACGTGCATAATAATCATGCTGAAATCAGGTCAGAAATCGGGCTAAATCCGCAGAGTTTCCCTGCAGGCAAATCACGCAGGGAAACTGCAATAGAGAATAATGGTGCCATCGGCCGAAGCGCTTGCCATAGTGATTTGGCCGACATTGCTGTCAGCGAGTGGCAGCGAATCCCATAATCGTGCATGGCGCGGCTTCCAGGATTTGGCTGCGCACTGGCAGAAGAGGAAGTGTCGCCGTTCGTCTTGTAGGGGCTAGTGGAAACGGGCATTATATACGATGAGCAGAGCCTAAGGCATTGCATGTATTGAATTGCATCTCACTCTACTCGTCATGTGGTAAGACTTTATTACACGTTATTCTGCTTACTACAGTTTAGTACATATAGCACCAATCAACAAATGAAGATATGAGAGATTCTTTATCTGACAGATAAAACTGATAGTGAATGATCCCTTCCAGCATATACACAGTTAATGCTTGAAATTGAATATTTCCTCTTTCACACTGGAATGCTTGCTTAGACTGTAACTTGGGCTTATGTTTAACTTTTCAACTCAAAGCCTCTTAAGTCTGTGACACAATGTCAGGGTAATGTCACAACAATGTCTATGGCAGCATTTCATGCGCTACATTAAAGATGTGTTTCTTTTACATATACTCAAATTCCCATAAATCTTCAGTATTATTAATAGGGGAGACCTAGAAGTGATATATAAACTACATTACTTCAATTTTTTTTTTTAGATTTATCATCATGACTGAATTTAACGACACTCAGTGCTAGCATTGTTCCTCCCCTGAGGTTTGAGTGTCTAGTCAACATAGGGTTGGCAATGTGTCAAAAGATCACTTATGGCAAACATTAAAATTTGAGGAAGTAAAAAAAAATTGTATATGAAGTGAGAGGCAGCTCCCAATACCTCTTGCCTTGAGAGGAAAAATCTCAAAAAGAGGAAAAGGGAGGAGAATTTTGGAAGAGACCAAGAGCCAGTATAATGTAATATGTTAATTAAGCAGAGGAGGGAGATGGATGTGAACAATTATACTCACAAAAGTGTGCCACACAGCAGTCGCCACACAGTACACAGGTGGGAAGAACAAATGCATCCCCACTGTAGTATTTGATTTAAAAAATCCTGACACTTCAGTTTCAGAGCTCAAAAGTGAGCTAAATAATTATAGCTTTGATATATACCGTATATATATATCCTCTCATAGTATGGAGTATATATATATATATATATATATATATATATATATATATATATATATATATATATACATCCTCTCATAGTATGGAGTGCAGTTCACGGGACTAGGTTCCCGCTTCAGAAGGCAAATTTCAAGAGTAAAGTTGCTCTTGATTTATGAAGCAGGAACCTAGTCCCGTGAAGCTCATTGCATACTATGAGCGTGGTTTTATGGAATATTAAAGCTATAATTATTTATTTCACTCTTGAGTGTTTTATCTGAGAGGGGGTGAGTTCATATACTATTCCTCCTATTTTTAAACTGTTATACAGTTTTTATTTCCTTTTTGCACCCCAGAGACTTAAGTGTTGGTTTGAGAAGAAAATAGCTATCAGTCAAGACTCCAAGCAGTCCAATTTGTCTTTCCACATGACTAGTCAGACAATAAAACCTATAGTGCAAATTAACATGGCATTGTCTGACTTTGAGGCAGAACACTACTGTAACTAGGTGGTGCCCATGGAACTAAAATCATTTGTTTTTATTATTTTTTTACGTTTTGTACTACCTAAAAATGGACAACATCATAATAAAGAACATTTTATTAGCAGTACCACCTGGCTTCATGGTCTATAGCCACATTCCATCCCTGCCCACAGGACTATAAGCTGGCCTATATTACAATACAAGGACTGACGATAAAAGGTCAAGAGAGCACGTGGGAAAGGTATGTTTGTTCTGTAACAGGTCCTACTGTTCCTGTTATATAAGATCGAGATAAAGTGGGAAGAGAACACATATCCAAACAAGTTCTACTAGTTGGCTGGGGGGACAAATGTGGGGGCTGTCGCATTCAGATATTGGGGGTGGGGCATATTCATAATGCATCTCCTTGATATTTTTGCTGGAAATGTAGTCAGAAACAAGGGTGCTGACTAAAGCTATGTACACACTGTCAATCTTTTGTCACTAAAAATTATCTTGAACTTTTGATGGTTCATTTAAAACGATTGCTGTACAGACAATCTGACCAGGATGTACTGCTCAATGGAGAGGGAAGGCTCAGTCATGAGATGCACTACACTGCTGGGATTCCTTTGAAGTTCCTGCAAGAAAATAAATAAATAAGTGCACAACGATCTGGCTGGGCAGATTAATAAAAGGGAAAGCTAGCATCGTCGGGGATGTCTGTACACTTTAGATTTTCATTCAAATGATCAAAAACAATCATTTAAGTCAAGCATCTGTATATTATCTGTCTTTATATGTAAATATTAAGAGCAAGTTGAACTAAGCCCGTTTAAAAATGGTTTCTAGGTCTGTCACACCGCCGCATGTCAGTGCGCATGCACGCACACCCCGTGCCGTGCGCGCAACCATCTATCCGTGCACACGCCCACCCGACTCCCTGGCCCCATTCTCCTGTCCCAATGGCTGTCCTTGCTGCACATGCGCAGTAGCGCAAACGCACAGACACAGGAACAGGATGACGCCGGGGCACTTAGGCTTTATTAAATAGGATGGGATTGTTTCCATATCACTGTGTTGGATACCATTACAACAGGTAGAATTCTTGCACTTGTTGCAGAGTTACGTGAGCAGCCTATGTTTTTGGGAGTCCTACAGCATTCTCTCAAATTCCAATAATATACCAGTAGGATAAACAAGCTGCTATCTGACCAAATTGGTCTTAGGACAGCTGTACATATAGCTGTGGTAGGGACAACTCAACAAGTATTGAGTTAAGCCTCGCACACACATCCGACTATAATCCCTCCAGTAGGTATCAGCCAACTGTTTTTGGTAAAAATGTACACAACGATCATTTAAACCAACGAGCCAGGTTGCTTTAAAAGCCTGATCCAACCTGCCAGATTCTTTTAAACAATTATCAATTAATAAAAGTGTGTTTGCACAGAGATCGTTAAGGAAACAATAGCTCACAATCTGCAGCACGTGCAGAAAAACTATTTTTAAATTGTATTTTTCTTTCCGTATTGTTTTCTTTTCAATGACTTCATCATTCGCCACCAAAGGATACATTAATCCTTAATACTGTAAATCCACAAATTGGTGCCCTGTGTGTGTGAGAGGGAAGGTGTGCATAGGCTTACCGCACCTCCTGTGGCCCAGCGTCTGCCTCCGTTTCAACTCTATCACTCCCGTTTTATGGGTCCTGGTTGGTGTGGTCAGTGCCCTCTGACCCAACATACTACACTGAACATGTGCAGTATGTCCCCTTGGGCACCTTGTGACCGTGCTCGCCGGGGACCCCAGGTGCTCTACGGACATACTGCCCATGCCCTGCATAGTATGCCCGGGTCAGAGGGCTTTGACCAGGACTCATACAACATGGGCGATAGCAGGTAAAGGGAGGCAGATGCCAGGCCACGGGAGGTGCGGTAAGCCTATGCCCACCTCTTCACACACACACACACACACACACACACACACACACACACACACACACACACACACACACACACACACACAGGGCACCAATTTGTGGATTTATTAGGGACTAAGGTATCCTTTAAAGTTGTTACTTTGCTTTATTGATTACTATTTTAACTATGGTTGCTCGCTTCTATCGAACGATCGTTGTCATATGTGGGTACACGCCTCTAGATTCTTTGGGCAGCATTGTGGTGTATGAGTAGAGCACATTTGTATGGAAAAGGGAGGAGGTATGATGCAGCAGGGCATGCCACGATACAGCCCTGAACAGCCAGCTTGTACGAGTGTCATCTAGAATGTGTACCTACCTTTAATGGCTGTATGTTATATTTTTGCAATACATTAGCAGTATGTAAATACTTGAAGAAAAAAAACAAACAAAAAAATAAAATACAACAAGAATTCAATACAAAGCGTAGCACATACTATAGGATAGACCATATCTATGGTGCCTTTTACAGAAGGGTGGTGGATGTCATAAAGTCAAGTTCAGTTTTTACAGTTATGTTTTAACAGTAGCATTTTATTCCTTTGTTGTTTGAACAGTGCACTTGAATGTGCAGGCACACTATGCAGCCTACCACAGTGATCTGTGTGTTTTGAAGCTGTTAAAGTTAACACATATTAACCAGAACTGGATTCTTTGATAATGTATAACCCATAGTTTAGAAATGCTGCTTATCTAAGCAGCTTGGTAGGTGCACACAATTTAGGAAGGCTCTGGAAGGAGACCCGCAGTCAAGGCAAACGGTGCACAATTACAGCTTGCCATACTAAAGACATAACCAAGGGATGGATTTCTATATATTAAACAGTAACATTACCGCATAGCTGGAAATATGCCATAAATCAGATGGTGAAATTACTGCATCTACGAGGATTTAACATTACGCCAGTCAGGAAAATAGTTTCCAGGCATTACTGTCCATCGTCTTATTGCTTTTTCGCTGGTTGTTTAAATCTGGATAAAACCTGTTTGGCAGCGCAAGTGTGATTTAAAAGAAAACATGAACTAAAAGCAGCACAAATCCGGGAAGTGATGTTATGATTCTCTCTTGATATATTCTTCATTGGTAAGTTGGCTTTACTTATACTCTCTTGTAGCGATATAGGAATAGTTTAGTAGTATTTTGTGACATCACTTGTTTGAAGGATGTGAACCCCAAAGCCTGAATGTCAGTTTCCATCATATAATCTTGGAGCACTGTTCTAAAATATACTAACAACAGTAATTAAAATGCTCACATGGCATGTTATTTTTGTGAATTAAGAACTCTGTGCTTACAACCCTTAAAAACCCTTTCTAAATGTTTTGGTACTCAACTTAAAGTGATAGAGTTGAAAAGTCAGCTTCATGGGGGAGGGTCTTTCTCCTGCTGCCAGGATTGCATCATCCTTCTGTTTAGGATGCAAGGGGGCAGGCGAAGGTTGTCTCTCTGTAAGAAGATTGTAGTCTGTGGAAGTGACTGTCTGGTGCAGGAAGTGATCAGTATCTGGGTTCCTGAATACGTATGTTAAAAGTAATTTACTTTACTCAGCTAATCTGAGTGACTACACAGGTCTTTTTTTAAATAAGAACATCTGAGACCAGAAAAACATCAACAACACTCCTTACGGGTGGCAGTCACTGAAACAGGTGTCCTAGCTACCCAAGTTCTGGTGATGACATTCAAATTTTGTCATTCATATCAAGCTCTGTCAACTGTCACACTGACAGGAAGTGCAAGAAATCGCCCTGAGTAGATATCATAAACCTGTTAGGGGTTCTTACCCTATCATTGTTATCCAACATTAAAATCTGATTTCTAGTTTGGCAGAGATTTAAAAAAGTCATCTTGTATGAAATACAGAGCAAGTGTTTCAGGCTAGCTAGTGTTTCTGGCCAGTGGCTGCTTTATTTATAAAAGAGTGCGGCTAAAAGTAGAAATATTACCAGACAAAGTTCAGAAGAAGATTGTGCTGCAAAGGAAAAATATAGAAAAAAAATTGCAGAGGCTCACAGTTCCTACCAAAGTCACCAAATCTTTGCTTCTACAATTCAAACGAAGTAAGAAATAGCCCTCTAAATTCAGTTACCCCCCCCCCCCCCCCCCATTACAGAGGTATAGTAGAGTAACCCTGAAATAAGCAATAAAAATGCTCATTGGGCCTGATCCAATTCACTTTTTCTCCTAAGTTTTCTCCTATGAGATATTTTCACAACTGATCAATAAAATGCATTTTAAGCCATCAGCAAGCAAAAAAATACTCTGGATAATTTTCAAAGTACTTTCTCACCTACTCTGTGGTACTTTTTCAATTGTAGAGTGCTGAAAAGTAGTGTTACACAGAACATGCAAATTATCTCCTAGGAGAAAACTTAGAATAAAAAGTGAATTTGGATCAGGTCTATAGTGCTTAAAGGACATTCAAGGTGAAAATAAACTGATGACAAAAACAATTGTATCTATCCTCCTTCTCCTAAAAACGACTTCTTTTTTTTTAGATACCCCACAGTTTTATTTTGTATTTAAATCTAAGTTTTTACTGTTTCATTGTCTCTAGTCAAAGACACCTTAATTGAAGTGTGCTAGTGCTCAAATCTATGAATTGTTGACCTTTTTTTTATCTCTTTTCTGCTCCATGAAGCCATTTACTGACAGGAAAGTATTTTATGGCTCTAATTACTTACCAGTGAAGGTTACACTATAGTCTGACCCAGTCCGACCCGGTCCCGACCCAGATAGAAACTGTCACTTGCATACCTGATGTTTTATTCTTTCAGGAACAGAAATGAAAAAAAGAACACTGTATAATTATTTGTGTGCTAGGCACTGTACATACACATGTCTATCTCATCATGACACATGTCACCTCGGTTGTCCTGTAATACTGTTTATAAAAACTGTACTGCAAACTTTATGCTGCACTCCACTGGGACGTGCCAATCACCAGGGAAGATAGAAACAAATCAGGCTCTCCCCTTTGTGAATTCACTCACCAAAAAGCTGCTTGATATATTGCCTTTTAAGAAGTGGACCCCCAGATACTCGCCCTCTCCCCATGTGAAATGAGTATACTACTGATGTACCCCAGACCCATTTCCACAAAGAGTTAAATAAAGAAATAAGAGGTGATCCAACAACACTATCCTCTACGGAAGTCCTGTACAACTTGCCAAGCCCGCCGAACTCCCGCACTGAATAGCCGTAGACAGCTTCTTCCCATTGCAGTTGCTGGGAACGCAAAAAATTGGCTTTTGAAACAAGAATTTTTGGCAAACAGTGACACCAAGACGATGGCTGCCGGGGAATCCCTGGTCTCTGGAGGCCACATTAAGGCCCATACACACGGGCTACAACTGTTGCTGGAAACACATGGCGCGCGCATGTTGCGGCAACAGGTCCTCCATGTGTATGAGGCGCGCGCAAGCAACTGTTGCTAATCAGAGCTGTCTCCAGGCGATTGACTTGTTCAATCCCCGGCAACAGCTGTTGCAGCAACCGTCCCTAGTCTCAAGTCGGTGCAGTCGTGTGTATGCTAGTCTCTAGCAACTCTTGTGAGTCCGACAGTTCATTGAACCTGCGACAGAAGTTGCTGAGCAACAGTTTCCGCTATGTTGCAGACAGGTTGTTGCCGCGTGTATACAATCGTTGCTTGTATACAACTGTCGTTGCTGGAGACTTTCAACTGTTGCTTGTCTCCATGCAACTGCAGACATCCGTGCCTCATGTGTATGTAGCTTTAGAGTGGCAGAACAAGCAGTTTTCCGCATGATTCAGTGCTCCACGGGACCACGGGGTAGGGGATTCATCAGTCTTATAAAGAGACCCTCAAAGAAGATTTGAAATAATCCAACTTTTTCAAGTTTTAAAATTCCTTGCTTACTATAGATTTTTCTCATCCCTCTGCAGAACTATATTGCTTGTTAACTTACCTATCCTAAGCTCATTTGAATGATTATGGTCTTCACAACCAGCAGTTATCAGATGGACATTCTACAGTAGCAATCAGGCTGGCACTCAGAGAGTGTGTACAAAGCCAAATCAATATACTTTACAGCAACCAAAGTCAGGGCAGAGAGTAAAATAGAAATGTATTTCATCATAGTGAATATGACAGATAAATAAAAAATCAAACACAGTCATTATATCCAGCGCTGCGTAATATGTTGGCGCTTTATAAATACAATAAATAAATAAATAAATGATATGCCTGTAATCTTTATGACTCCTTTGAACCTGTGTGACTTTTCTACCTTAATCTAAACACGTACTTGTGGTTTAACTGGCTTCTGCCCAAACTGGTAAGGATTGCATTCTGTGAATTACAGAGTTTTTATGATACAAAAGAATGTGAAAATCATAAACAGGGTTTGTATTGCACAAGCTATTTCATATATATAAACAAAACAGAGACACTGTCGTTTATTCTAATCACTAGCACAAACTTTGTATAAATAGACTATGGTTTGATTACATTGATTACGGTCCAGATAGATACAGTAATTGAGATGTTTATTGTAGTATAAATCACAGGAAAGTATCCAGTTTGGCTCTTGTGTCTAGGCTATTTTATTAGGTCCAATACATACATTATCTTTCGAAATTGTTATATTAGATTTAGTTTAGCATTTGTTTCATTTCCAGCCAGCTGGCACAGTACTGCACAATCATGTAAGTGTGCCCAAAGGTTCTGTACAGGCATTACATCATCCTCACCTTGCCTGATCTTTCATGGGAGAGTAGCAATCGATCCGATTGTAATTTTTTTTTTTTTTTTTTTGGGGGGGGGGGGGGATACTTTCTGTTGTATGGGGCAGCCACTCTTTCTCTCTATTCTCTTCCATAATTTAAGCTTGGCTGAGCATACATCAGCCCATCAAACATATTCAACAGTGGAGAGTTGCCCCGTTCACACTTGCGTTTTGGCATGCAAACGGACCGGATCCGGATCGTATCAGGACCTGATCCGGATTGGAACCGTACGGTTCCGATCCAGATCCGATTCGGATCCGGTCCGTTTGCATCAGGACTGCTTCAGGCTGCCATCCGGATCCGTGGGGGGGAAAAAGACAACAACAAAATACCTTAAAATTTGTTGGGGTCTGCAGAAGTTGCAGCTGGTGCACCTCTAGAATCAGGTCCTCCGCTGTAGTCCTCACCTCCACCTCCGACATACTGCCAAAACAGCTCCAGCACGTGTGTCACTGCTGCTCCACTCCAGATATGCTGGGCCCATGTGTCCCCATCCGAAATGGCCGCTATAAATACGCATAGGAAGTGGGGTAGAACGTCTGGTGTTGTCTCCAGTGTGTTCTGTGCTTCCGTTTCCCATTGGTTTTCTATATCCGGATGGTGCAGTCAGGCTCCGGTCCGGGTGCGTGGGCCGGATGAGCCGGACCAAAAAATAGCGCATGTTGGAAAAGTGTCCGGAGTCCGGATCCGGTCCGGCTCCGTACTGTACGGAACGGACGCTTGTGAACGTCCGCATAGCCTTTGCATTGCTATGCGGAACGTACGTTCCGTTTGTACAGTATACGGTCCGGATCCGATCAGGCGGATCCGGACAGGGAACGCTAATGTGAACCGGGCCTTAAGCTGAATACTTACCGTAACAACTGAGGAAGATGGATCCAGTAACGTCCCCTGACGACAGGTGTTTCCCCGATCCATCTTCCTGCCAGCACGTGCATGGGACATCACATGGGTGCAAACAGGAGGTCAAACAATCGTGGTATTTTGTGCAGAGTCGTCAGGGATCTTAAAGATCCGATCCCTGTAATGGTCGTTATATCTGTGCATCACTGAAAGTTGTTCACCCGTACCTATGTCGTGAGATCACAGAAATTATCTCTTGGCGCTCAAAAAATCGCGGGACGTCAGAAAATTTATTGGGAACATTGTGTAGTAGGTACAGCCTTTAGAGAATAGTTACCAAAAGCGACAGTGACTTTTTTTGATTTTGTAGTGACACTTATTTTTTCATATTTGCCAACATTTTTTTGAGGAAAAAAAAAATAAAATGTTTACACTGCAATGTTGTCTCAACAATAGGGTGGCCCCTTTTTATACATAATGGGTGGACATTCTGATTTAATCAGACCTCCGATTGGCAACCCAGATGATAACAAAAACATTGACTCACCAACCAACACCTCACTCTTCTTTGGAGTGACCAATCAGAGGGTTACATGAATGTGCTTTTTAGTACAAAAATTGTGCGCTAGGACTGCAGCAAGGTGGGACCGCTAAGCGTATGGGGTCACTGGTGGACTTTAGTGCTGTAAAATAAAGTCTGAACATTTTGTTAATTTTAATATTCACTAGCACTCCACTGAAGATACATCCATCGCAGGTCGGCCTTCATGGTCATAACTCATTGTTTAGTGCTGTTTTTGGGGAATAAGTAACTACGGTACCTTTCTACCTTGCTATTGGTTGCTATAAGGGCAGTGGGGCTCCTTTGTCCACATTATACAAAATTTCCATAATGAAAGTGTCCTATTTGTGCTGCTATCTGTATAATCTAACATTTTTTGAAGTGTAGAAAGTTTATATGAAACTAAAAACTGATATTCTGTCACCGAGAATGCAAAAAATACTTTTGCATGTATATTATATCTTCATATTTTTGCTTAGAGCAAAAAATAGATTTTGCTGTAGGAGAAAAAAAAAATCCCATTTCAAATGGCCTAGTGTTTAATAATTACCCTGATGGTTCACATCCTGCGCCCTGGGCAAGCTCAAATATGCCGATACACTTCTCAGCAGTTTCTTAGCAGTGAGCAGCATTTGCCATTCTCATTCTCAAGTAGGTCAGTGCAGGGAAGGTTTGTAATGATTCATTATCTGTATGTAAACCTTCTGTTAGCAGAGTAATAATCATTAGACACCACGAAGCAGAGAAGGTAAGGAGGCTTTAAGGGAGCACTGGAAAATGGGACTCTTAATATTCGGGACTTATGTAATCACTGTCCCATTCTAATTTATAGCAGAGAAAAAAATGAATTCTTTTTCATGGAACCACAACTGCCTGTCTGCCTGTGTTGTGTGTTCCATTTTCAGTTATGTTAATATGTTTAGGTATATAGGCATGCAGTGCATACCACAATCTCAGGAAATGGGGTTTTTCAGGGAACCATCAACTAGGGATTGCTCCAAAAGGAATCAAGCTCATCCACTTCTCTATGGACTTAAGTTAGAATGGTCAAAATTGTTTTTAGGGTGTGAATCTCCCTGGTCCTTTCAGTCCAACATCTGTATATACAGTATCCAAATATCTGGTGGAGGTAAGGTATCCAGAAGACTTTCCTTACCTTGCTAAAAATGGTGGATACATCAGGACACAAAAAGCAGGCCATGGAATCCTATTGATCTGGTGCACAAATATGTGTGCTACTCTAACCACTTCTTTTGGTATTCACAGTAGCTACATTTAAAATTGCCGCAAGGTAAATTGTGTGCAAGAATTGACGAGAGTAGAATATTAGTAAAGTTACCAATATCCTTCTGTCATCTTATCCTAGTCTTACACCAACTTCCCTTCTATCTACACCTAGAGCGCAATAACCTACTCCTTACCTACACCTAGCACTAACCTCCCCCCATGTACGCCTAACATAAACAGCTAACCCATTGGTGCACAGCTATACTAAAACTGAGCATCCACCTCTATCCCTGGTGACCAAATTAACCTTTGGACACTCAGCTATACTATAGCCTAGCTCCCATTACCAGAATCATGTGCGCAATTGAACCACCGTAACAGAACAACACTTTTCTGAACCCCCTGAGCCAAAAGTTGCTCGGCTATACTATAGCTCAGTGCCCATTGCCGCAATAACTGCAATATAACCCACTTATAGCTAAAGTCCATATATATAATACCAAACTACAACGCATGCAGTGCCTAAGTTACCCTGTAATTTCCACTAGAGCCAATAATTACATTAGGACCTCTGGCAGACCCAATTTATCAGACACTCATCTCTCTTTTCAGTTATCAGCTGACTTGTTATAATGTATCTCTTGATGTCTGGGGATCTGTTCCTTCCCTCCTTCTGTTTATAATCACATGCCTGACTTACGTCAGCTAAGGCAGCCGATAACAACTGCCTCAGCTAATAATCAGGCATGTGTATGGCAGCCGTCGACCCCCAACCCACAAGCGATCCACCAAGAGGATCTACTCACTCCCAGTGACACCAATTCCCCACCAATCCCATTGTTCGCACTGTTACCCCACCCGCCATTTGACATTAGGCAGGTTCCTCTGTCACCCGATTCACCCCTGCATAGCAACACAGTGCATTGTCAGGTATACAGCTGACAAACGTGTGTGCAGCCCGGCCTAGCGATGTCACCCAAAGGGATCAGATCCTGATCCTGGACAGGCGACATCCATCAAAGGTGTGTACGCACCTTTACAATGATCCTATTCAGTTGGATAGATGAGGAACAGCATTTTGGGGACTAAGACAGGACAAATACCTACAGCTCCACCTGCAGTTCCAGCAGCTATTTCCACTTTATTCAACTATTGATGAAATAATATGACCATGCAAAGGCTAGAATCCATTTGCAATTCAAGCTGTAACTGAGATAAGACACAGGCATTAATCACTGAAGAAATCATTTTCTATGATGGATGAGGAAGAATAAGGAAATATTATCTTATAGAAGCATATTAAAATAATAGTCATGGTATTGATTTTCCATATTATTGTGTAGGCAATGGTAATGCGACTTTATTCATAGCATACAAATGTTAAAAACGGCATTCGTATATTTATTCACCTGTAGGTTACGTGTTTAAGTCATAGGTAGACCATAATCAGCAGCATAACATTTTACATAACACGAGGTTAATCTGATATTACAGTGCATTGAATAGCAATTAGGAAACATAGCTATGCTGTTATACTGTAGCATTCATTGAAAACCCCAGGACATTTCATTGGATCAGCTACTGGATAGGAGTAACATTTGTAATACCTGCAAAAGCTCGGTATACAGAGGCACCAGAGTAGAGTAAAAAGTTTTAAAAACCGTTTAAAAGCAGCGGGGGATGTTAGGGTGGACTTACCTCCCTCTTACAAAAAACACTCCCTCTTACAAGCACAACTCTGGGGGTCAAGCAGTAGGTTTGAGCGCCTTGACAGAGGCGCTCAAACCTACTGCTTGACCCACTGAGTTGTGCTCCCATTTTTGCCTGAGGAAGCGGGGTCACGCCAGCGAAACGCGTTGCATTTGTGGAGTTGAATAAATTATTTGTCAATTCTGTTTTATCGAGACTCAAATGAGTTTTCTTTTTTGTAAGAGGGAGGTAAGTCCACCCTAACATCCCCCTCTGCTTTTAAACGGTTTTTAAAACGTTTTACTCTACTCTGGCGCCTCTGTATACCGAGCTTTTGCTGAACTTCTAGTCCACCCTGGGTGGAGGGGTGCATCCCCATCTACTATCTACAGAGAGCGACTTCTTAACCTGAGTGGGGTCAGGTCCTAATGCTCCCCACCTGCATTTAAAGTGGTTGCCTATGGGTAACCCGTGTTTTGAGTATATACACATAAAATTGTATTGAACTCTTCATTTTACCTGACAATACTGCACCATATTGGGCTCTCGATTCTCTTCTTGTTTTTAAGCATTTGCAATACCTGCCATTTTAAAAACATTTGTTGTAGAGAAAATCAATCAAATACTCATGTTTTGAGTTTATAGAATTTTGTTGCAAAATGCAGGCAGTTTGTGAATAAGAAAATCCAAATCATCAGCTTCTGCATTCGTTTGGCTTATTAGCAAACTGCATGCGATTTGCAACACAACTGCAATAAACTAGGATCACCTCTGCATACAAAAAAATTTCAGCTGCAGAGGTTTATCATTCATGTGTCTTAAAGTGAACATCCAGACTAAAAATCTACTCAGCAGCACTGAAAAGGGTTTGTGTTTCTTTAATAGTTTCACAGCAGCAGAACTTTGTTTTTCTTACCCAAGCCTCATTTTTAGCTGCACAGAAGCTAAGCAAAGAAATCTGCCCAGGCATTTTTCCCCTTATGCAAATCTGCCCAGGCATTTTTCCCCTTATGCTGTGCAAAGCATGATGGGATTTCTGATGTTCTCCTTCTGTTGTTTTGGTGAAAAATTGTTTTGTTTTATTTTGAATTTGAGAAGCCTAGCGCGTGCAGCTGGGAGGGGTGATCAGGACAGTTGGAACTGTGTCTCATGCTCCCTGTCACCTCCTTTCAACCAAAAAGATGGCTGCCCTCATGAAATCACAAACATTTGCCTGTTCTTTTAAAACAAAGTGGGCAAGAGATTATATTGCCTATCTATTTTAACTAACATAACTAATATAACTTAATGACAGTATGTTTGTTTAGGCTGAAGTTCTCCTTTAAGGTGCCCATTAATGGTAACATTGTTTCTTTAGATTTAACCTTTTGATACAATTTTTATGATAGAATTGTATAGAAAACTGCATCGTTTGTGGCACAAATCGATGTGATATGATTGTTTGGTTGATTGGAAAAGGAAAAATTATCGATATGAAAGTTGGATTTATTATCGAATCGGAATGTAAAACCTCCTTAAATCATGCCATTAATGGGAACAATCGATAATTGCTTTGATTAGTTACAATCGTTCAAATCGCATTGAAAGATCGCATCTGATAACAAAAATTATACAGTTAGTGGGCACATTTATCTCCAGTGAATAAGAAAGAGACCATCGTGTAAGGCTCCATCTGCTGCCAGGATTGGTGAGTCTCACCTGCTGGCACATAATTCATTAGACAGGTGAAGCTCCGCCCCCTCCATTGGCAAGACAACCGAGGACGGGGGGTGGAGGGTCTGACATTAAGGAATTATGAGTGAGCAGATGAGTTATTAAACTTGAGACACAACGATCCAGGCAGCATTAAGACAGAGCCTTACATGACAGGCTCTGTCTTTTTCACTGGATGGAAGTGAAAGTTACTTACTGATCAAGTGCTGGATTGAACTCAGCCAGGGTGGCTTATAAGGGCAGTGAGTACACAGGAGCCCCTGATGTTGCCCACAGACCTGGATCTTTAGTGATGTTCGAGGCCGGAGTGTGTGGTTTAGCTATTCACAACACCTGCTGGAAACCCAACCGTCCTATACCGTTTCCAGTGTGTGACAGTACTCGTACATGTGAATGAGGCGTAACACACACTTACATGAGTCTGAGAGATACATAATAAACATGAAATCAATAAGACAAACCAACAAGAGAGAGTTTAGCGATAACAAAATGCCATGGACATTTAAGGTGGCCATACTGTACATCAACAAGCCAATTTATCAGCACACCGTGTGTTCAAGGAGTCACGCTCTTTATTGAGCCATTATATCCACATAGATACAGCCGACAATTGTTTCGAGGGCCATGCAGGGTCCCCCTTTATCAAGGCGTGTACCACACTCCTTGATAAAGGGGGACCCTGCGCGGCCCCGAAACACGGCTGTATCTATGTGGATATAATGGCTCAATAAAGAGCGTGATTCCTTGAACATACGGTGTGCAGATATATTGGATTGCTGACTAGAAAGGGCATTGCCTATGCCACAATATCAAGCACCCGACTTTTGAAGATTGGTGGGCCTACTCACAACTTTCTTGATTTGCATACTGTACATCAGGCGACTTGGTGGCGATCGACCATTCGATTCGATTATTATAACCAAATTGGATGAAGATCGGTGCTGCCAAGTGTACGCCCGATCGCCGATGCAACCAATTTCAGGCCAAAATTGGTCGCATGATATAGTCGGACATGATTCAAGATGCCGGGCCGTCATGGTAGGTCTGATGCGCGGCGATAATGGCGAGTGATATCAAGAAGTGTGATACTGTCCCCCGTAACGTGCAATGTGTCCCTCTGGTGCCCAGTGCACTATACATATCCGTGGCTGCCTCTTGTCTGCCGCTGGCTCTGGGTGCAGTCTTTGCTCCATACATGTGCCTCATGTGGTTGCCGGAGTAACATAGATGCATTCCACGGCAACCACGTAGGGCTCGTGTATGGAGCTGCGCCTGGAGGCAGCGGCGGCCACGGACAGGTAAAGTATAGTTCACTGGACACTGAGGACGATGATGACACATTGCACATTAGGGGGACAGCAGCGGGCCAGCGAAGCAGCAGATGCGGCATCACAAGGTCGATTCAAGATGGTTTTAAGCATGAAATTGATCAGGCATTGGCCTATGTATGGTGTATGGGCAGCTGATGGATCTCTCTCAAATCAGATTCGATTAGAGAGAGATTTGTCTCTTTGTCGAAATAGATTTGTCGAATCTGCTCAACATCGCTAGATGTATAACTACCTTTACAGGAAGAATATTCTGGCCTACTGAACATGCAGACTATAGCTGTGTGCATAGATATTACAGTGAGCAGTTGAGGAGGGTTTGCAGAAGGCAGGAAGAGGCATGGGGAAGTTGGCAGAGCAGCAGTGTGCAGGCAAAACAGACTTCATGTACATGTACATATGTTTGCAGACCTTCTAAGGGGAGCAAAACCAGAAATGCATATTAGCAATTCAAGCTGTTTCTTTGCCCCCCCCCCCCCCCCCCCCCGCCCTTCCCCTTTTACAAAAAAAAATAAAAAAATAGAACGATAAAACAATGCTGATTTGCAGTGTTCTATCTTTCCAGTGGTGTAGCTCTGGACCCCGTTGCAGATATTTGGACATGCCCCAGCTCTGTTTACAAAGTTGCATTTAGATGTGTTACTTTACAGAGATGACTGCAATCCCGGGCTGCATTCCTTTTCTAGTCGAGAAGCTGTACTTTGTGTTGCACTAGTGAGTGCAGATAGCTCAGGTGTTTCCTTTTCCAGCATCAGTAATTAGCTACAAAGAGCAGTAACAACTGTTGCTTATTTTCTGCACATGCACAAACTCTGAATCTCTCTGTTCTCACTCTAATACAATTTGTCAGGAATATCTCAGCATTTGAAGTATTTTACAGATGGCATGTGATTTTGAACCCAAGCAATAGCAGAAATGGCAGAGATGGACTGAAGGGACTATTTCTATACAAAAGGGGAATGATCCTCTAGTAATAATAGTTTGACTTGCTAAGCTGGAACATGTGTCCCGACTCCCGATCAAAAAACAAAAGCGATACGTATAGATTAAGTGTGGCTATTTTGGGACCCTGCTCATAATAAACATAGTATCAGCAATGCGATTACCAATACTCAACTGTTTTCATTACTATATGAGTGCAATTGCCTCACCGTAGCCTATCCACATGGTAGATTTGGATAGTTTGAACAATGCTTAATTTGAACCTTCCTCAATGTTAAGTCCCCTTCCAGACCCCAAACTATTCTTACCCACAACATTAATCCATTCCTGAAACCTAGCTCTAACCTCCCTTTGTAACAGCATAGCAAAAATAAAGAAAAAGTGAAAGTACTACAATATACTAAAAAAAAAGTAGACAATGCTACCTATCTGCTGGATGAATTCAGCCACTGTACAGTAATCATATTTAATGATTAAAAGATATGATTACTATACAGTGGTTAAATTAATTTAGGAGGTAAGTAGCAATGCCTATTTTTTTTCTTAAGCGGAATATAACCCTGCATTTCAACTTTGCTCTAAAACATTATTTACAGTATATTATATGCAACCAGCATTTTTTTTTTTTACTAGACCAGCATTGGAAGGGTTACACAGAGTTTTAAAGTTCCTGGAGATTTCTGCAGACGCATCCGAAGCTCAGATAGTTACATTTTGTTTACATAAATGTATCTAAGTGTTGAATGTTACACTCTTTGGCTGTCCTCCAGCTCAGTCAGAGAGATGAGTCACATTCAACACTTAGATTCCGCTTTATTGTATCTTTTTTTGGCACTTGCTTTTTTTTTTTGCTACACTGTGACTCCAATATTTGGATTGTTTTTTTTTTTTTTTCTACTAAAGAAATGTAATTAATATACTGCTAATATTGGAGTAAGACCAAATTGAAGACCACTGAGAGATTAGAGTCCCAGGTGGAGATGGAAAAAGTTCTCCACTTGCATGTCTATCGGTCACAATTCAGTGATCATGTCTTCTGATTATAATCACTCCTGTCTTGTACCCAATATTGAATAAAATTAGTACTACCACAAAAGTGGGTGCAGGGATGGTAGGATGGAAAAAGCAGCATTTTTGAGCTGTAACAGCGCTTGGTCACAGCTAGAGATGGGCCGAACCTCCGATTTTAGGTTCGCGAACCCCGTTTGCAAACCTTCGCAGAAGGTTCGGTTCGTGGAAAAGTTCGCGAACTGCAATAGACTTCAATGGGGATGCGAACTTTGAAAAATAGAAAAAATTATGCTGGCCACAAAAGTGATGAAAAAGATGTTTCAAGGGGTCTGACACCTGGAGGGGGGGCATAGCGGAGTGGGATACATGCCCAAAGTCCCAGGGAAAAATCTGGATGTGACGCAAAGCAGCGTTTTAAGGGCAGAAATCACATTGAATGCTAAATTGCAGGCCTAAAGTGCTTTCAAACATCTTGCATGTGTATACATCAATCAGGGAGTGTAATTAGAGTTCTGCTTCACACTGACACACCAAACTCACTGTGTTACGCACCACAAACAGCTGTTTGCGTAGTGACTACCGTGCTGGACTGATGCGCAACATGGCCAGAGTGCAGGCCATGGCAGTTTTCCAGCCCATATGGTCGCCGGGCTGTGGTAGCTCAATGATAGAACAACAGTGACTGTCCAGCTGATCAAATTTGGTCGGTCCACAATAAAGCAACAACCTTATTATCTTCTTGTATGTAGGTAGGCATAGGTAGGAGTCCCAGTATAGGTAGGTAGGCATAAGTAGGAGTCCCAGTATAGGTAGGTAGGCATAGGTAGGTGCCTCAGTAGTTAGCTAGGCATAGGTAGGAGACCCAGTAGTTAGCTAGGCATAGGTAGGAGACCCAGTATAGGTAGGTAGGCATAGGTAGAAGTCCCAGTATAGGTAGGTAGGCATAGGTAGGTGCCTCAGTAGTTAGCTAGACTTAGGTAGGAGACCCAGTAGTTAGCTAGGCATAGGTAGGAGACCCAGTATAGGTAGGTAGGCATAAGTAGGTCCCCTAGTATAGGTGTCCCCGTATAGGTAAGTAGGTGCCCCAGTAGTTAGGTAGGCATAGGTAGGTGTCCCAGTATAGATAGTTAGGCAGGGCCTGGCTGACACAGTAATAACAATTACCAAGGTCCAGCTGCAACAGATAGGGCTGTATAATGTCAGTGAGCAACACACACACAAAAAAACACATCAGGAAAACATTAGCTCTCAAAAGAGAGGGGTGCTATTTTAGCAATAACAATCAGCCAGGAGCAAGCCAAGAGCCTAACTAATCTTTCCCTAGGAGAACAAGTCTGCAGCAGCTGTCCCTAGTCTGTCTCTAGCAGGCACACGAGTGAGGCTAATGGCCGCCGGAGCCTGCCTTATATAAGGGGAGTGCGGCTCCAGGGCTTAGTGTAGCCTGAATGGCTACAATGTGCCTGCTGACTGTGATGCAGAGGGTCAAAGTTGACCCTCATAGTGCATTATGGGGCAAATCGAACTTCCGCAAAAGTTCGCCTGGTCCAGGCGAACGCGAACCACCAAAGTTCGCCTGGAACCGTTCGCTGGCGAACCATTCGGCCCATCTCTAGTCACAGCAAGCACATGACCAAGCACTGTTAAGCTGGCCATACACTGGCCCGATTTGCAGTCCGTTTCGACAGCAGATTCGTTCACGCTAAACGCACCCACCGATCCGATTTCCTCCCGAAATCGGACCGGTCCGTCGATTGCGCCGTGCGGAAAAATACCGTCGATCGCTCGCGGGTAGGGAGCGCGTCGCTAGCGGCGGCCGATCCGATCAGGTATACATTACCTGACGCTGGCTCCCGGGCATCTTCTCCGCATCTTCTCCGCGTCTTCTCCGCTCTGTTCCTGCTTCCATCCCAGCGTACATTAACTTCCTGTGTCACTGCAGTGACCAGGAAGTTCAAATAGAGGGCGCTCTATTTGAACTTCCTGGTCACGGAGTGACACAGTGTACGCTGGGATGCATTGCGGGGTGCAGTGCGGAGAAGAGGACCTGGAGCCAGCTCCACAGATTGTGATCGGTTTCAGGCTGAAACCGATTCACAATCTGTTTGCAGTAAAGGCAGCCATACGATCCCTCTCTGATCAGATTCGATCAGATAGGGATCTGTCAGCTGGTCGATCTAATGGCAAATCGACCAGTGTATGGCTACCTTTACAGTGTGAAACAGATGTTGTGCCCGTCCTACCATTCTTGCACCCACCTCTTTCCACCTCCCACTCCATGTTTACACCGATGTGTATCTGAATGGCTGTATCCTTGAACAAACGAGCAATAAGCCAGCGGTGAGACTGTGCCCAGTCTGTATCTTTGTGTACTACAACTAGTACTACACTCTGAGGCAGGGAACACACTTGCAGGGCCGTTTTCCCCTGCGTTTCCCAGGTTTCCGTCGGGTTTTGCGGTCGCGTCTAACGCGTGCGTTTTTCCGCGTGCATTTCTGCGTTTCTGCGTTTGCATGGCATGTAGTGTCATGCAATGTGCGGAAAAAAGCAGAAAACTGTGCGGCTACAAAACGCGGAAAAAAACGCGAACGCAAACGCGCACAAACGCATGCGGCGCAGCGTTTCCCGAGCTAGGCTATTATTTTCAATAGCCTCTAAAATCGTGCGCGTTTTGCCGTTAGCGGCAAAACGCGCAGAAACGCATGTAGTGTGTTCCCTGCCTGAGGTTTCTTACTGTTCCTTTATGTTTTTCCTTTCTTGGGGCTTTCTACATGAGAACTGCCTTTGTATGGACTATCGAAAAAAAAAAAACTTAGAATACAATCTTTTTAAAGGAATAAGGTGATGATGATGCAGCACTTAGCACAATTGTTTGAGCCATATGAGTCAATTGGGAAAGGAATCCCTAAAGATTTCCTCTTTCAGTGACCTCAAAGATAGACTGTGAAATGAACTATAATAGATCCATTATTAGTCCTGTAAAGTGGACTGCCTCACAGATTCTGTAAATTGATCAAACATCTCCTCATTAGGAACCTTCTTAAAGAGACTCCGTAACAAAAATTGCATCCTGTTTTTTATCATCCTACAAGTTCCAAAAGCTATTCTAATGTGTTCTGGCTTACTGCAGCACTTTCTACTATGACAGTCTCTGTAATAAATCAATGTATCTCTCTCTTGTCAGACTTGTCGGCCTGTGTCTGGAAGGCTGCCAAGTTCTTCAGTGTTGTGGTTCTGCTATGAACTCACCCTTTCTGGCCCCTCTATGCACACTGCCTGTGTGTTATTTAGATAAGAGAGAAGAGAGAAGCTGCTCTAATCAGCTGGATACATCGTCCTCTGAGCTGGCTGGGCTTTCACATACTGAGGAATTACAAACAAGGGCAAAGCTGTTTGCAAGAAGAAAAGAGCAGCCTGAAACTTCAGTGCATGGGGGAAAGAAACACACAAATGATCTCTTGAGATTCAAAAGGAATGCTGTATACAGCCTGCTTATGTATGGATGTATTTTCTATGTGTGGACATATTGTACATCAACCTACTTCCTGTTTTGGTGGCCATTTTGTTTGTTTACAAACAAACTTTTTAAAACTGTTTTTAACCACTTTTAATGCGGCGAGGAGTGGCGAAATTGTGACAGAGGGTAATAGGAGATGTCCCCTAACACACTGGTATGTTTACTTTTGGGCGATTTTAACAATACAGATTCTCTTTAATCTGGATAAGAACTCAGTTCTACTCAACTGATCAGTTTATGCCTACTTTCATTAGTCATCAACTATCTTTACCAACTGCTGTTGACCCAAGTTATGCCAGCTGTTAAGATGAGTGGTGGAATTCTGCAAAGTTATTTCTGACTCTGTATTTGCATTCCATGGCAGGCTGTGAAAAAGAAAAAAAAATTCCTGAAAAATGCTGAGGAGATCTGAATTCCATTTTTTTACATGGCTGTCTATTGTGCTGGTAATTGGAAACACTATACTAGCACAATAGGATCAATTAATTTAACTAGAAGTAAAACGTTAACTTTTAATAAATGTTGCATAAAAAAATTGGGAACAAATGAGTTTTACTTAATATATAGTGACAAAATGCTAGGGTGGGAAAAGGTAGGTTTCTGAGGCCCTTGTATTACAGGTACTCGCCTTTCTAAGCACAAGAGTACTTGTCTCTCCTGTCTAAACACATCAGATAACACACATCACCACTCCACTAAAAAACCCAGCACTCGTACACAGTGGGGAGTGTGGCCAAGAGAACATATCTGACAAGATCAGTGATGGGGACGAGAAGGAAATGGGAAGCCTTTGGCCTATCCAGAGACTACCCCCTACCTAGTTAAGTGTCTAACTTTTTATTATTAATTTGTAGCCACCTCAACTTCACTTTAAAGCAATGCTAAAAGCACAAAATACATAATCGGATTCATACCTATATACTATATACTGTATGTATAAAAGTTAGATACCTAATTAGAGAATGATAGTCGAGATGCTTTCTGGATCATTCTACAGCCCACCGATCCAGCACTGTACTGATCCAAATTCTTCCTGGATCTTTCTCCAGTCTACCGATCAAGTGCTCTACCAACCCAGAAGCTACCTGGCCCATCGACACAGTTCATCGATACAGCACAAGTACAGATTGCACATGTCCAGTAGAATAAAGCACTCGTGCACGGAGAAAAAGAAGTTGTGCAAGTGCGGCTTTATTTTTTGTTTTTTTTTGCAAAGAATGTTTTATTAGATTCTTCATAATTTTCACAACAGTACACTGTGTATTCAGTTGATGTGCAACAAGCATTACGCAAACTACATCATTGCCTCCCCGCCTCTGGTCACTCTCTGTCACAGCTATCTACTAGGTCTGAGTTAGCTTGAGCAGTTTTTATAGGGTCCAATACCTTCTCAATGTCCTGTGCTATCCAAAGTTCCCAGATCCAGTACTCCTAATGTGCTTAGTGTACCAAAGCATGCACTTAAATGGGGTTACCAACTTATAATAATAATAATATAATAATCCGAACATTTGTATAGCGCTTTTTCTCCTTTCGGACTCAAAGCGCTCAAGAGCTGCAGCCACTGGGACGCGTTCAGGAGGCCACCATGCAGTGTTAGGGAGTCTTGTCTTGAACTTCTTACTGAATAGGTACTTGACCTAGCCAGGATTTGAACCCTGGTCTCCCATGTCAAAGGCAGAGCCCTTAACCAGTACACTATCCAGCCACCACACTTATGCAATCCAGAAACAGACAATGTAGCCAGTAGAAAGGGTTTCCATTTAGTGAAAAAACGTTTTATGTCTTTTTCCTTTTTCAGGCTAGCATCCAATTTTTCGAGCATCATCAAGTGTCTCAGCTCTTCTTTCTGGTCCCAGATGGAGGGCATTTTGCATAAATCTACCTGTTGTATAACGTATTTCTTGCTGCAATGAATATTATATGCATCAAGTCTGAGACTTTAGTTGTCATATTCTCCTCCTCCACAGAGTTGAACAACAACAAGATGGGGTCTTTTCATATAGTGGCTTTCCCCAACTGTGGCTTTGTTTTACTGGGTATGTGCGGACCATTCTCATGCTTGCCCAGTACGAATGAGCTAGTTCATGGCTGCTCTCCTGGCGAGAAGCTAAAAGGGGACCCAGTGTTGGATCAGTGGTCTGGAGATAGATCATTAAGTCTTTAATTTGTTCGTTTCTACAAGATTCCATCCAAATAGAAAATTGTCAGTTTCAGGCTGCAGAGGACTCAGGATGCCAATACAAAGATCATCCAAAACAACTGGGCATAATGGTTTTGAATGTCGATAGTTCAATGTATGTACAGGCCAGTAGCTGACCAATAGATAAGAGACAGCGTCACTGTAGTGAATATGCTGTTGCCAGAACTCCTGCTTGTCTTGCAACCTTTGCTGTTGTAAAGAACTCTACAAACAGCCAGATCTCTCACTAAACACAATAGCTGTGGGAATATTCTTATCCTTCCTGAAATAGCATGATGCTAGGTTCTGCAGGTAGTTTTGTCCTTGATTCAGCAGACAGGCTGAATCCTGTAAGAAGTGTTGTTCATGCAGAAATACAGTTCATCTGCTTTTCTTTTTGTGTTAGCTGGCGATAAGGTATTCCAGTGGCATAGTTAAGAAGCTGTGGGCCCCAGCGTACGTTTTACACTGGGGGCCCCCAAGCACTCTATACATAACAATTAATACAGCACACCAAAACCAATCAAGGACTACCACAGTGTCAGAGGTGCAAGAAGGGAATGGGGAACCGTGTGTTAATGATCACTACTATTCAAAGCATCAATAGAAGTGACTATTATCAGCACAGGACCAATAAAGAGCTAATACTGTGGTAGAGGGTGGACTCCTTGAGGCCCCTCTTGCACAAAGGCCCTGATGCGGTCGCAACCTCTGCACCCCCTATTGCTACGCCACTGAGGTATTCAAGGCTTGCTGGAGGCCTTATTTCATTGATGACAGGAAGTTATTCTCCACTCTGGCAGATAGGAGGTGCTATAGTGGAGTTGTGAAGTGTTGCCTACATCAGTAACTTCACTGTTACATATTTGTACAACAGATTCTGTGCTTTAATACAGGAGGGTTTAAATGATCATGCTCAAGCAAAGTGGCTGTAAGATAGTTACTGTGCTTGTAAAAAAATTGCCACTTGTTATCTTCCTAGACTCAAAAGGATACTTAAGTCCTATAAAAAAGGCAGTTTTACTTACCTGTTGAGTACCGTTGCGGGCACAGGGCAACTGTAGTGGGGCTGGTAGAAGCCCCAGGTAAGTAAAACTGCCTTTTTATTATAGGACTTAAGCATCCCTTTAAAGAACACCTGAAGTAAGAAGGATATGAAGGCTGCCATATTTATTTCCTTTTAGGGTAGGAACACACTAGGCAGAATAGCATATGCGTTTTCCATAGCACATAGTGGAAAAAGCATATGCGATTCTGCCTATCAGATGTTTCTGACAAAAATGTCAGGATCAGCTGCATGCTTCTTCTTGCAGATCGCCCATAGAGAGAGATCCCTCTCTGATTGCATCTGATCAGAGAAGGATCTATTGCATGCCCACATACTGCAGACAGATTTCCAGTAGATTTGCAACATGACAACCGCCTGTACAAGGTGACTCACCACAGGCAAAGGGTGTACACATAGTGGGAGAGCGGCAGGTGGTCAAACGGGTCTGACGATCGTTGGTAAATCAAACGCCGTTACTGTTGAGCACCCGATTGAGCCCTTGTGACTGAGATTTTCCGGCATGCCTGATCAATCCTTTTGACTGATTTTGGCCAGAAATCGATCAAAATGATTGATTGTCAATATTGCAGTATCAATATCTGCCAGATTTGTCAATTATAATTGAATCAACACAAGATTGATGCTGACTTATGCTGGGCATACATGGCGCAATTTTGCCGCTCGATTCTGCGCCTGATCGTTTTGCCGTGTATTCCCAGCATTAAGCCAGAGTCTGAGTACTATACACTTTGTGCAATACTCCTTTAAAGCAGAAGACTAGTGAAGGTAGCCTACTATGATAGCTTCAAACATCTAATCATGTAAAACAAAAAAGTTGATTTGTACATTTAGCTGCACCTGATTTAATGTTCTAATATAACACATCACCACTTCACTATTCAACAAGTTCCTCCCGTTTACCAAATCAGTCCATAGTGCAATAGTCAATCCAGTACTACAGAGGAAAGGTCAAATGATCATCAGTATGGAGTGATGTCAACTAGCTGAAGTTTGTTCCACCTAATCTCAGTCACAGATGGATAATCCCTAATCACATTACTCACACAAATAGCAGACATGTGATGGAGAAAAAAACAAAACAGGACACTGAATGGGAAGAAGGGGAAAGCTTGATCCAGAGGCATAACTGTAGGGGAACTGTCTCAGAGACTGCAGAGGGCCAAGGGCAGGGGGGTAGGGGCAGCTACTTACCCTATCTACAATACAGAAGCCCATCCAAACTAGATGTTGCTGTGTCCTCTCTTTTTCTAGGTAGGGGAATCATGATGGCCACACTTGCTAAATGACTCTTGGCAGATGAGTCTGTAGGCTTAGTGAGTCACCATGGGTGGAGGAAGAAGTAGGTGTGGCCGATTGGAGGAAAATGTCATCAATGTTTTGCTGGGGGGTCCTATGATTTGTACATATGGTTTTGGCTTGATGCCCTTCAGTGACCACAAACTACATCTGTAGAGTGTCTACTGGCCTACTACAGCCCTACAAAAAAAGCACAAAGCACAACACAAAACAAATATTACTTTCCCACTTCAGCTCCATAAAATATCCATAAATTGGCAGCATAGTTTTATTATTCATTGGGGACTCAAAGCCATGTCATAGGGTCCCATCTCCTGGTACAAGTAACAGGTGGTCTTGAGACCTCCACAGGAATCCGATACAGATTCACCATTTCACAGAGATGTGCACAACTGCGCACATAGCTTCAGTCTTGTTGTTCTGATTTTTTATATATCTATAAAAAAATGAGTGAAAGGAAATTTCTTCTGTTTAGAAGGTGAGAATCTTAATTTGAGCTACTGACTGAACACTTTTGACCAATCCCAATGGCTAATCCCAAGCTTGCCATGCAGTAGGCGGATGTAACAAAGCTCAGCTAGCTGATTCATGCACTTTCATGTAATGAAGGAAAAATGAAGAGAGGCAAGCAAGACGCAGAACATTAGATTTGGTGTTTAAACATATTATTCACTAAAGCTTTCCTATAATCTAGATGGGTGTCTGGCTGTACTACTGACTGCAGTCTTTAAAGGTAAGTTCCACTTTAGTGGAGAAAAATTAAGCTCTTTATATTCTAAGGATTAATAGCAAGCATTGTCATTGGATTAATCAGGGTGCCTGAAAATTAGTGTCTTGAGTTTTATCAGCTGATAGATTTGTAAAGCTCAGATTTGGTGGTCGGGATCATTATTGATCGAGTTGCAAGAGGCAAACTTTTGTCCCATAATGCCTAGGCTAGCATGATCTTTAAGGCTACTTGCAGACCAAGACGTTGCATTAGGTGCTACTTAAGGTCGCATAACGTGCACCTAACGCATCGTATGGTGCTGCAAGAGAGGACGGTAGAGTGAGCCGCGTTAGGCGGCTCTATCCCTATAAGGTCTCCCAGAGTGGCACTGATTGGCCGGCGGGACCAAGTGATGCGGAGCGAGACACTCCGCATCACGTGGTCCCGCCGGCCAATCAGTGGCCGCCAGTGCAGTGAATATTAAGTAGCCATGTGCGCGGCTACTGTAGCTGGCTCTCCCCGCCTCCTCTCCGCCCCCCACTGCGCATGTGCAAACAGTCTAACGTGGCTATAGCCGCTCTAACGCCGTAGCATGCTGCACTTTCCCGACAAAGTGCAGCGATACATGTAACGCAACGTGGGCTGTGTGAACAGCCCACTTGTGTTACATTGCTGTGCGTTGGGGGAGCGTTACAGGCGCACTAAAGTGCGCCTGTAACGTCCCTGTGTGGAAGCAGCCTAAATGTAAACAATACATCTGGCAATTTAAGAAAAAAAAGTTTCACTCACCTGGGGCTTTTTCCTCCCCCTCTGCTCTCCTCTCAGTTAGATTGCGATCTGTCGTGATCAAGCTCTCGTCACTGGGAGGGCTCTGCGCCTGCGCAGTTGAATTGTCTCTGAACTGTACAAATGCAGAGAGCTCTCAGCGACAGAAGTGTGATTACAAGAGGCACGCATGCACAGAAAATCCAGTCCACGGGTCATGATCTTACGGAGAGGAGAGCAGAAGGGAGAGTGTGGGACCTGACGACTTCTAGGGGCTGGAAGAAGACCCAGGTCAGTGATTTTTTTTTTAATTGCCAAATGTACCCTTTAAGGGGGATGGAATTTGCCCTAGCAACCGTATTCATGAATGACAGTTCGCATTGGGATGTAAAGCAAACTTGTGCATTTTAAATAGAGAACAGTGATGAGCAAAAATGCTGATATTCTTTTCACATTCATTTTCATGAAAATGATGTGAAATTTGACTTTTGAGTGAAAATGCCCTTGAAAATAATCTTGTAATGCATTTGTGATTTTTCAAGTTTTTAGAGATTTTTTGCTGTAAGGTTTTTGCCTTTTTTCACGTTAAAAGTGTAATTTTTCACTTTTTTATGTGAATTTTTGCATCGGGAAAAAAATATATTTTCCTTTGACCATATTCCAAAAATGCTATGTATTTTCACAAATGTATTCTCGAAATCAAACATAGCATTTTTGATGCGAAAATGGCTTTGGCAAAAAATCGCAAGCAACACTGATAGAGAAAAATCAGATACTTACCTCGGTAGAGGGAAGCCACTTGGGGATCCGCCAGCGCAGTAGCATGGAGCTGCTTTTGCTCGTCATAAAAAGCTGAGCCTGTGCAGCTCAGTGCTACTGCACAGGTAAAAGGCATCCTGCACCTGCGCAGTGCAACCGCACTTGTTCACGGATGGAAGTGTGCCCACATGCACCACTTCCATAAGGACTTGTTGAAAAAGTTTGAGGACTGGGAGTCCTAATAAGGTGGAGGATGAGTGAAGCATGTGTTGATCTAGAGGTTTCACTCTAGTGAGGTAAGAACCCATTTAGGGCACTTTTTTTTCATACAGGTCATGCACTGTGTTAAGTTTGCCAATTGATAATAGCAGTGTAAAAAGAAAAAAAATGTATAGTGAAAAAGGAAAATTACATTTACTAGAAATATGTTATAGTCTGTATTACTGGGGGTTGAGGAATATCTTCTGCTAAAATGTTTTTGCGCTAAGAGCTGTCCCTGTTTCTCACTGACGTAAGTGGAGAGGTAGGAAAATGCCCAGCATCCTCTTCTGAACAGCAGGGAGGATGAGCAAATAGTGCCCTGCAACCAGAACTTCAAAGAACGTTCCCACAACCACAGCCATGCGTCACTAGTCATCATAAAATGACCTTGTCAGCCAGTTCAAGTTCAAGCACTTTATTGCCAATGTGTAACACAATGAAACTACTTTTCATGATATCCCCCAAGGTGCATTTATAGAACATAAAGGTGGCCGCACACGATACAATAAAATAATCCAATTTTACAACAATTCAATAAAAACAATCGGTTTTACAGAAAAATGTAAAGCTTTTTTTATTCGTTTTTTTCTTCGATAAAAGAAGAATTTCTTGATTTATAGAACCAAGCAATTTGATCAGAGCTTCCAAGCATTAGTTGTCTCCCGTGATGCCCTGCTTGTCTGCAATCAGTCCCAGTATTGGACACGGCTAAAAGTGGTCGGCAACCTTTCAACCGGATATACCTCGGCTTGCGCATGTCCTATCCAGTTTGTCCTGACCCACTCACACGCATCACAGCCGCGTCTATGGACAAACTGCACATGCACAGACCAGTGTATCTGGTACTGGGAATCATCTGAGGACAACTAATGCTTTGGTCCTGGTCTGGAGAGCATGAAGAAACAATGTAAGGCTCGTCTTTTTGTTATTTTTGACTTGGATATACTTTAAAGGTGGCCATTAATAATCCATCAGAAACAATCGATCGGGTCTACTAACAGAAAGGAAACATGCACCCAATCTGATCAAATCAATGAAATGGATCTATTTCTCAGATCGATTCCATTGATTGGATTGGATTCGCATTCCCTTCCCGTCAGTGGACATGATCGTTTCTGACCGATTGCATATATCGGATCGGCTAGTCTATCATTTGGGAAATTGAACCACTCGTTCCTGTCACACCACTAGTCATGCAAACCAAAGAGAATTCATAGACATAATACAGTATACATTTAGACCACAGTGGTCCTGCACAATCTGCATGGAGTTTGTATGTTGTCTGTGTAGGTTTCCTCCGGGCACTCTGGTTTCCTCCCTCATCCCAAAAACATACATATATATTAATTGGCTTTCCCCTAAATTGGCCCTAGACTGCAATACATACACTACACGATACTTCCATACGACTGTGGTAGGGATTCGATAATTAGCCTTTGAGGCTTAAGTGACAAGACAATATACTCTGTACAGCGCTGCAGAAGATGTTGGTGCTATATAAATACTAAATAATAATAATTCATATTAACATTTGAAAATATCAAATAAATCCATTCAGAAAATTGGAATACGTTTTAAGTCCATTACACACATTTTTAATAGTAAATACAATAGATCTGTACATCAGCCCTGAAAGAGGGACAAATAAATATAGAAGAAAGAGGGATAGAAAGATTTGGTTCCCAGAGGAGGCACTGTCCTCCTCCGAAAGGGGCATTTGGGAGCTCTGTATAGTATTGTATATATGAAATAGCGATGACATAAATTGCTCTCTTTGCCATTTATAATTGAGCTTATACTGTGAAAGTGTTATAAAGCAATATAAAATCTGTTTTGTGTTATGACAGGACTAATGAGGAGTACAAAGAGTGCGGGGCACAAGCTCTGCTCGCCGGCTGTTGTTTAGTAGAGACACAGCACTTCCTTGGTCTGGGGGCGGTGTTTTTAAAGCTGTTTTAATAGAACTAGCAGCTCTGGTCTGGCAGCAAGGAGAGCCCCGCTGTCCTGCTCTCACCCCTGCCTCCTGCGCTGCTGCTGCTGCTCTCCCCCTGCCTCCTGCGCTGCTCTCCCATGACAAAAGCAGCCAGAAGCAGTGACAAAGGCTGGGGAGGAGGAGGCCATGCTTCTGGACTGATGACAGGCACGCTTCAGCTCGGGACCAGCTCTCTTGTGTGATCATCATTAGGAGAGTGCGGGGCAGGGCATGCATCTGCTACAATGGAGATAAAAGATTCAGGCAGCGTGGTCCTCACTGGATACCATTCTTACAGCCCATCCAGGACAACAATAGCCGAGGAACACCCCATAGCCTCCAGCCAGGCTGCTCTCATCAGGTGAGCTGTCTCCAGAGTTCAGTTACTTTCTGCACGGCTAAAGTTTCAAATAACACTGATTTAGTGGAACTCGTGCGGTTTGTAGCACAGCCACGTATGATGATGGCCATGCTGTTTAAAGTTCTCCAATCTATCATACAGCTCTTGCTGCTTTTTTATTTTTTTTATTGGATTTTGTTTAGGTTTAATCTTCAGTTTGATGGGCTAAATTTCTGTTCCAGCCTTGGTGATGATGAATTACCTAGGATGGATTGTGCTAGGCGGCTGGCAGTGATTGATGCCATGTAATAGACAAAGCAAATGATTACTCTGTTTACAATGGGATCTTGTCTAGAAACATTTATCTTTTGTAAACCTTGTCTGGTGTGATGGTTTGTTGGACTTTGCACTGAAGAAAACTTTATTGCAACTTAAGATGATACTTTGTAGGATGACTATGGTAAGCAGGGGTCTCTGGAATAAAATAGCCACCAGTCCAAGGGTTTGTACATTGATTGAAAGTATCAGATTTTGCTGTATAAATGCAGGGTTTAGATATAAACACAGACTTGTGTTCTTTACACTTATATTTGTCTTTTTTGTGTGTGTGTATGTTTTAACTACAGGCTCTTATGCCACTCTCATATGTAATATGATCGCATACACTTTGGCGTTCAGTGCAGGGGATTTAAGTGATGGTTGTAGTAAGTGAGGGTAGCACACAAGTCATAATGATTATTTTAGTAGTCTGTAGCTTTGTTATGGATGGAAATATTTCTGCATGCTGGAAACATTTCTGCTGTGTGAGTGTCCAGCCAGTTTAGATAAGGAGGAAGGAAGGAAGAGGTTGCCATTGATCACTTGGTCACTAGTGATGTATGTGATGTATGCATGACAGCCGTGAATAAATATGCATAAATAAGGGGCTCTATATTTTTCTATGCATAAGTTGTGTCTGTGGCGCAGAAGCTTCAGGGAAGGATATTTAGTGTGTGTTGTGGTGTGATGCCAGCCAGATACAGGTTATTGACCTTGGTTGCCTACTTGCCAATGTGTTGCACAGCCTTTGAGCACTTCCAAGATTAAGTGAAATTTAGGGCTCATTCACACTATGTGCTGCACTCAGTTTTGACGCAACGCACATAGTGTACGATCCACATGGCAACATGAAAGTCCATAGACTTTCATGTTACCATTCACACTACAGGTGTGCGTTCCCATGCGTTATGATGTAACGCTTCTGGGGACATAAAATCGCACGACGCACACGTCTCCCGACGGGTACGGCTGCCGGCGCCTGCGCTCTAGCGCTCCCCGACGTACATTCCGTGCGTTGACCGTGCGATGGCAACGCAAGCACGAAATCGTGTTCGTGCTTGCGTTGTGTAGTGTGAATGAGCCCTTAATGTTCAGATTATTTCTGATGTGCTTGCAGAACATAGTTCCTGTCTTGCTTTGCAACTGTGTTATCTTACCTAGGAGACTGCAGTTTCCTAAAAGCCTGCTAAGCACCTCTTCTTCAGTCTGGGACACACCCCTTGTTGGGTTATGGAGCTTAGCAAACCCTTTAACCCTTCTCTGGATTGGCTGGAAACTACACACATTTGTCTTTCATGGTTGCACACTTTTATAGCATGATGGGGTAGTGGTGGTATTTTTTTATGTTATAACTACAAATTGTGCCTAAATTCTGATGAAGAATAAGGTGATCCTGGAGTTCAGCTTTTCGATGGAGAGGGACTTGGAAATACCATCTGCATACCTTTATCCCCATTTGTTTTGCTACTATACAACTGTCCAGCTGTCAGGCAAATCTTTTCCTGAGTCACACACCTGCACCAAGCATGCCACCAGCAGAGTCAGAGCACCTTATCAGCATCCTTGGGTCAGTGACTGCAGGAATTGCAAGCAGAGCATCCACCCCACTGGCAGGCAAGTAGTATTTTATAAAACGGATGTCAGCAGTAGTACTTTGCTGTTCATCTCAGGCTAGATAAGGAGTGGCATAGTGACATGGAGAGCACAGTCACTTGGCAATGCTAGGGGTCATTGGCTCAAATCTGGGCCAGGACATTATCTGCATAGAGTTTGTATGCCTTTCCCATGTTTTGTGTGGGCTCCCTTTGGGCACTCTGGTTTCCTCCCATATCCTAAAAATATACATATAAGTTAATTGGTTCCTTTAACATTGGCCTTAGACTCTGATTGGGACTCTAGACTATTAGTATGGTTAGGACATTAGATTGGGAGCTCTTCTGAGGGCAGGTTGGGACATGATAATGTGCAGTGGAGGATGTTGTCACTATATAAATGCATAATAATAATAATGATAATCATTATTATTATTATTATAACAACAACATCTGAAACTGCAGCAAAGTAAGAGCAAAGAAGTAAGAAATAATTTGTTCATTTCTGTGCATATTTAGGTATTTTATATAAACTGTCATATTACATTTAAATGTGTAAAGTACAGTTGACTTTTTACTGATACTAATCTTTCAAAGAGGAATGCCACTGTTTGTTGAACTTTAAAGTTGATTTGCTAGCCGTCATAGCAACGTGTGACTTTTGTTCAGCTATCCAGTCATGTTGGAAAAAAAGGTTTCAATTCAGCACCTTATACCTGGTTGAATCTTGTTAATTGGCCTTCTAGGCCCTTAGAAAAGCACCTTCTTACAATATTACTAAAATGAAGTACTGTGTGTGAGAATCACCTATCATGCACTGAAACCAGAACTTGTTCCAGACTAGAGCTTTAAACAGGAAATATAGCAGAGTGATTATCAGAGACACACAATGGCCCACTTTTTAGCTTTTTGTCTGTAGTATGGGAGTTATTACTTTGTTGTTGTCTGACCCAGTGCTTTGTTTCTGTTTGGCTGTTAACGCTTTTACAGTGAGATTCAGAACAAAAATACGTTATTGAGACATTGATGAAGAACATATTTCGGAAGCCTTTGACATGAAGCAAAAATATATACCCACTGAGCAATGACCAAGTACTGTCTCCAATTTCTAATCTTAACATGTAACAGCTGTCCCGAAGTAATGGCTGGAACTTGCCATATGTGCTATTAGGAATCAGTATCCATGCTCCACTGAGAGTTTATTAGCTCAGCATGTGGCCTTCTGGAATGTGAAACATACATAGGGAATTACTCTATATTTCATCCAGTGTTCTTAGAAATATACCCAGCCACATCCATGACTTTGATCCACTGGCTGGAGGCTTAACGCTGGGTGAAGGGTTTTATTTTTTCTGGATGTTGAAATCTAATATGAAAGGAAAAAATGTGATAAGAGGTTCTAGATGGGATGGCGAAGTAGTTAACTCATATCAGAAAATAGGGGCGACGTTACAGCCGGCTAAGCCTCCCTCTCTCCCCCAGAGCCCTTGTCTAATCCATGGAAAAGGTGCACATCCCAACCTGCGGTACCGCATGTGTGGATCTTTGCCCCATAGCAAGCTCCAGAGCATCTTTAAAATCCTCTCCAGTGCCATTTGAGGATTCCCATTGGTCTGCTAAAAAACTTGGTATAGCAAGCTGCGGCTCTCCGTATGCCCCTCTCATGCTGTACCTATTTGTCATAGAGGGCAAGGCAGGGTGCTGTGGATGCCCTACCCTGTGTGACAATAGATGCAGCAGCAAGGAAGGAGTGCAGAGAGAGCAGCATTTGACGCAGTTCTGAGCTTGCAAGCCCAACGCATCTTTGAATTTCCCTCCAGCGCGCCCCTATTGGTCCTTTAACAGACCAATGGGAATCCTATGCATGTGCTAAAAGTATTCATGTACTTGTTGTTCATATCAACCAGGCATATTTCTTGTTTAAGGGCCCGCTGCCATTACATGCGGTGCGATGTGGCTACATAGCCGCATTGCACCGCAGCCAAACTGAAACCAATGCACGGCAATGGAACAGTTTTCATTGTGTGCTGGTTATGCGGAGTGGTGTGGAACAATCCGAGAATCTGCAGCATGCTGCAGATTCTCATATGGCCGCATCCGCGTCCCATCTCCCCAGTCACTTCCGCCTCGGGAGATGCGGAAGTGACGCGAATGAAAGCGGAAGTGATGCGATGCAGCAAGGTAGCCGCACTCGCATCACTTTGCAAATGGAAAAGGGCCCTAATATGTAAATCAGCACAGTAAAATAGCAGTTGAAAAAAAGATCTCAGGGGAACTGCCAGCAACAAAAAAGAAATCAGACAATGATTGAGCGATTTTAATGGTCACTCATTGTATATGTACATGCAAACCCAAACAGGTGAAAATAAAAATTAGATACTTACCTAAGAAGAGAAATGCCTCTGCATCCTCCAGAGGCTTCTCCCGACTTTCTTCACTCCACTGCCTCGTTTAGTTTATGGCCATGCTCCAATTTGTGCATGAGTTACACCCTACTGTACCTGTACAAGTACGTCCACTCCTGAACAGTAACAGGGATCCATTTGTGGATGAGCTACTTTGGCTAACTGCACAGGCGTGGCTGCAGGCATACAGGTGAAGTAAGGCTGCAGTCATACATGGCGGTTGACGTGGCCATGAGAACCAGAGCAGGAAAAAAATGGTGCAAGACGAGCACCTATAAAAATGGCACTGCCGTAGGCGGAAATTGTTCAAGCCATGATTAGTAGTAAGAAGGTTAAAATTATGGCGCCCATTAAATAGCTAGATATGTTCAAAGAGACCATGCGCGGCAACAGTGGGATTGAGGAAGTCATGTGACTATCCAGAGGCTTCCCGCTACCTAGGTAAGTATCTAACTTTTTGTGCCACCTTGTATTTTCCGTAACTTATATTATTCCACAAACATTCTACACCAAACAAACTCCTAACAGGAAAGCTGCAGAGACATAGATAACATTTTAGTGACCAGAGGAGCTGTCAGATGTCACTTAGGTTGTGTATGCACTTTCACCAGAGTGATGCGTTCCTGTGGGTGACACTAATGTTGCATGTTTACACATATGTAGAGTCAGATTTTCTAATTCAAAACAGTCACTGCCAGTGTCTGAAATATCTCATTATAACAAGCAAATGTAGTTCTTACGCTCGCCCTAGTTCCTACTTCAAATTACAAATGCAAAGGCACAGGAAGTATAAATGTGGATGAAATTATTTCTATTCATAGCAAAAAAAGGAGAGGGGTATTTTTGGCTGAAAATAATGCTGTGATGTGATAACACTAGCATGACCTGCCTGAGCTGTACTGATCTGTGTAAAGCATCGTTTTTTCTTTAGATCTATTTTTGTTTGTGAACTTATGCAGACACAAGTGATCCATTGACTGATGCACTCCCATCTGTCAGTTCCAGTAGGGGTTGATTCATGATGGAAAGAAGCATTATCCATGATAGTGCTGCACATTTATTGACCTCTTAAGGGTAAAGGTCATTAGCTGCTGTAGTTTATGTAAATGATACTTTGTTTTGAGACATGTGTCCAGTGCTATCCATTCTGACGCTGGTACAGATGGAATCAGGATGTCATGTGAATAACATTTTCCTGTTGATCATCTGCTAAAGTATATTCAGATTTAAAGAGGCAATACAGCGAAAAAAAATTGTAAAATTTAAAATATGTGCAAACATATACACATAAGAAGTACATTTTTTTCCAGAGTAATATGAGCCATACATTACCTTTCTCCTATGTTGCTGTCACTTACAGTAGGCAGTAGAAATCTGACAGAAGTGACAGGTTATAGACTAGTCCATATCTTCATAGGGGAATCTCAGCAAGGCTTTTATTCTTTATAAAGATATTCCCGAAGAAGGATTTAAACAATGATGCTGGCCAGCCTCCCTGCTCCCTACACAGTTTTTGGGCAGTTGGACAGGGCAACTGCCATTCACTAAGTGCTTTTGAAAATAAATATATCCCTGAGAATCCCCTATAAAGAGATGGACTAGTCCAAAATCTGTCACTTCTGTCAGATTTTTACTACCTACTGTAAGTGACAGCAACATAGGAGAAAGGTAATTAATGGCTCATTTTACTCTGGAAAAAATGTACTCCTTATTTGTATATGTTTGCACATATTTTAAATTTTACAGTTTTTCACTGTAGTTCCCCTTTAACCACCTGGGCGGTATGGACGAGCTCAGCTCGTCCATCACCGCCGGAGGCTGCCGCTCAGGCCCTGCTGGGCCGATTTGCGCCAAATAAAGAGCAGCACACGCAGCCGGCACTTTGCCAGCCGCGTGTGCTGCCCGATCGCCGCCGCTCTGCGGTGATTCGCCGCGAGCAGCGGCGAAAGAGGGTCCCCCTAGCCGCCTGAGCCCTGCGCAGCCGGAACAAAAAGTTCCGGCCAGCGCTAAGGGCTGGATCGGAGGCGTCTGACGTCAGGACGTCGGCTGACGTCCATGACGTCACTCCGCTCGTCGCTATGGCGACGGTGTAAGCAAAACAAGGAAGGCCGCTCATTGCGGCCTTCCTTGTTTATTCTGGGCGCCGGAGGTGATCGGAAGAACGCCTCCGGAGCGCCCTCTAGTGGGCTTTCATGCAGCCAACTTTCAGTTGGCTGCATGAAATAGTTTTTTTTTAATTTAAAAAAAACCCTCCCGCAGCCTCCCTGGCGATCTTATCAGAACGCCAGGGTGGTTAAAGAGAACCCAAGAATTGAACTTTATCTCAATCAGTAGCTGATACCCCCTTTTACATGAGAACTCTATTCTTTTTCACAATCAGACCATCCAGTGGGCGCTGTATGGCTGATATTGTGGTAAAACCCTTCCCGCAAAGAAATTCTGAGTACGTACTCTTGTCAGTTTCCTGTCTGTGAACCTTGCTGCATTGTGGGAAATAGCTGTTTACAGCTGTTTCCAACTGCCAAAAAAACATGCAGCAGCTACATCACCTGCCAACAGTAAAAATTTCACCATATAATAAATGTCAGAATGTAAATCAGGGCTTTAAAAGATTTTACAATGGGCAAACACTGACTAAATCATTTATACATAATTATTGTAAAAATGAAGCTTTTTTTACTACATTATTTTCACTGGAGTTCCTCTTTAAGCATAGCTTCTCTGCAAGCTCATAATCCTTTACTTGTAAAATATGAACAAAAATAATTACTAGATCTCTTTTTTTTTTCATCTGAGGATACTTTTTCTGATAGTTTGGTAACATTCCATTATTTAGATTAAAGTGCCCTTTCCAGTACCACAAATCCATTAGAAGGGCATCCCTAATTTTACTGGCCGATCTTCCAAAATTGTCGAAATAATAACGTCCTAAAATTCTGTCAATAAGCATGCCCACATCTTCATCCCATAATGCAGTTTTTCCTAACCAAGTAAACTGGTCAGGCACAATTGAATAATCCATTTGTCTTGGCGATTTGGTGCTTTCTCTTCTGTGCCAGTGCTGATTCACAAGGTTGAGTGATGTCACATGCAATTTAGATCAGTGAGAAAAACTGCATTTGCCATTTCTTTGCCATTTTTAGCAGAGATCTGAGACTATTCACATTGGTAGTTGAAGCACATGCTGTTCCTTCTCAAAATCTTCTACTTTCATGTTACAGAATTTTAAACATATGCCCCTTCCTAACTGCAGCATCCACCTGTGCATACCGTAATAATCTCTTAAAAGACTCCTCTCTCCTATAATGTCTGCAAACAACATTTGTAAATTTCTCCTATAGGACCCAATGTTCACAGATGGCGAAGTTCAGTGGCAAGGTAGATAACATTACTGAGGAAAAGGCTAAATGTCTGAAATTCCTGAAGAAATTGATGGGCTTTCGGGCTGTATTTAAAGCATTACTGAAGCAGCACACAACACAAATTAGTGAGATACTTGCCTGTGGAGAAGGAAGGCTCTGGATCCCATACAGCCTTCATGGTCCTCTCTCTGTGCACTTGTTCCTATGCTGTCCTCTGGTGAAGTTCTGCTCCTTCGGAATTCCTCAGCAGTCTTTGGAACTGCTCACGCCCCCAAGTACTTCTGAAGATGGGTGCACCTGTACTGGACAATTGTGAGCCTGAACTCGCTCATACTCAGTACCAATCCGCTCATCTTGTGAAATGCTTGGGGACAAGAGTACTTCTGAGGACTGTTTGAGGAGGCCTGAAGACATATTGAAATAAGCTGGTCAAAGAACTTCACCTAGGCCAGGCTCTGAAATGACAGCACAGAGTGAAGACAGGGAAGGCTTTATGGGATTCAGAGCCTTCCCTCTCCTTAGGTGAGTATCTCAGTATTGCTTTTAACAAGGCCAAGGCAGAGCTGTCCTGACTGAGTGCGGTAAAGCGTTCCATAGTATAGGGGCAGCATGACAGAAGGCTCTGGTTCTAAAGATTTAAAGGTGAAATTTGTTAAAGATGTTGCAAGAATCCATTAAAGTAAACTTGAGCAAAACAAAAAAATGATACTTACCTAAGATGCTTCAGAAGCTTCCAGCATCCTCCTCGACCCCACTTGCAGCTGGTCGGAACCCTGTTTTTCATGCTCTCCTTTTTGCATGAGCATGGGCATGATGGATAACTGACAAGCTCTTGTCAGATGTGTTCTGAGGGTCGGTGTGCGGTATCCAGGGCTATGTGGCCCTTCTGGCCTACTAATCATCTCATTCAAAACCTAATCTCACACGGCTGCAAGATTTCTCATTAGTAATTTGTCTAATGTCCGTACAAGATTTTGTGCATTATCTGCGCATGTACATTTTTACATTATTTTGTGAATAAATCCAATATGCCTAACCCCAACCTTAAAACCTCCCTAACATTATCAGTCACATATTCATTTTCCCAAAGCACACCCCAGTTACTTTGAGGCCTAATTTCACCCAAAAATAAATGTTGTGCTTCCAAATGTAATGGTGCCAAAAATATCACACACAAAAAATCTAACCCCTACTGCAGACTAATCTTTACATTCCTGGTGAAATCTCAAGTTCTGATTTGAAAACAGCTGTTGCAACTTTAATCATTTCATGACAGACAGATTGACGCAAGTTAAATTTAGACATGTGCTGTGTCCATCTTCCAATGCCAGAATTGTTGGGGGAGCTATATGACTGTGGCCATACATTCTGTCCATGGAAATAAAGCTATTTTGTATGTTCACACTGCACTAGACAAAACACATTGTCCTCGAAAACAAGCAAATGATTGTTCACAGGAAGATGTATGCTTCAAGAAATATCTATATTAAGCCTGTCAAGAAAAGGCCTTGATGAATCACAAAGCTGATGACTGAACATAATCAGTACTTACCACAAAAAGCTTTTACTTTCCAAAGATCAATACACATCCTTATAGAATAAGTCACTGGGTTTAGAAAAAAAACATCCATTTAAGTCTTTACATCATTAATTTGCCTCACAGTTTTGACTCTTGACACATTTCTGCTACTAGACTGTCTGGTTCATTGAGTATTAGTTCACATTTCTTTTTTTACTAATATACCAACACTGTATGCATATAATTAAAAGGCATCCTATTAGAATAGACACCATGTTCCCCCAAACATGTGACAGGGTCTTATATTCATTTTTGCTCCAAAAGATGTGCTAGGGCTTATTTTCAGGCGATGTCTTATTTTTCCCAAAACAGTCTACATTTTATTCACGGAAAAAATAAATAAATCAGCATTTATTCCAATTAGTATAGTCATATCATCACATTCTGGAACATCATCTTAACTCCTTAAAGCCTGACTTCCAGCATGGATTTCTAGCGGCTCTATTTCTTTTTTAAATCTTTTTTTTTCTGGGGGAGGGGGACTATCGAGTGCATTTCTTCTTTTTACTTTTTTTTTTTTTTGTCATCTTTTTACCTGTGAAAAAGCTCTAAAAATAATCCTTATATGCTTTTTATGCAAGTAAAAATACTTTGGATTCTACTTGGATTCTTTTTTCATTGAGTAAAACTGCCTGTGGAGATTTATGAAACAGCGTGGTGACGTATTGCTATACAGACTGTGCCTTATACTCAAAGGGGGAATTGAGAACAGACGGTATCAGTGTTCACAGAGTGGGACACATTTGGCCTCACTTTAAAAAAAGGTGCAATGATTGGACAATCACATCATAATTAGAAGGTGAAGGCAGAGCAAAGACATCAATTTTTGTGGAGTGAATCAGGGGCGTAACAATAGGGGGTGCAGAGGTTGTGACTTCATAGGGGGCCCTTGGGCCAGAGGAGCCCGAGGGGCCCTCCCTCAACTGCAGTTCAGCTCTATTTGTTCTGTGCTCATAATAATCACTTCAGTAGATACTTTGAATAGTGGTAATCATTAACAAACTGTTCCCCATCCCCTTCTTGCACCTGACACTGTAGTTGCCATTGGCAGGTTTTGGTGTGCTGTATCAATTGTTATGTATAGAGTGCTTGGGGGGCCCCAATGTAAAACTTGCATCAGGGCCCACAGTTTCTTAGCTACGCTACTGGAGTGGACAAAGCATTATAAAAATGGTAATGCCGTGTTCACAGTCACACATGCATAGGAAGAAAATCAGTTTAAATTGCCATTCTTTTTTTTTTTTTAACTGCTCTTGGTGAACCTCCAGATGAATAAATTACAGGCAGTCCCTTACATACAAACGATTTGAGTTACATACATACAAAGTTGTCTCCATGTACAAAATATACTCTACTGTTTTTGTTATTACATATTTTTGTTCTTACAGTAGAATCCAAGTATGGTAAATGCCTATATACTATGTATAAATATGAATGTTTATGGCCTGGAACCCACTAGAAGCGATTTTCTGAGCGCTTTGCGATATGAAAACTCTTGCTAATGTAATGCTATGGGTGTGATACCACTTGAGCCATGAGATTTTTTACAAATCCCCCATAGCATTGCATTAGCAAGAACTTTTTCAAATCACTAGCGATTAGAAAAGGCTGCTAGTGGGTTTCTGGCCTAAGATACATTGATAGCTCATTGAAAACAACCAAAAATCATTGTTTATGCTACATGTCCAAATCCAGAGTTGTTCTGAAAGTAAATCATTTATCCACCTTTCACTATGTATAACACATGACTCAACAAACAAATTGAACTTATAAACAATCTCCCACAGCATAACACGTTTGTGAGTAGGTGACCACCTGTATATAGTATTCCAGCCCCAGAAACACAATGTAATAAACCATTGACACCTGCAGGAAAGAACCCCATAATAATTTGTTGTCTTTGATCTGAAGGAGACAACAGGCTCTGTACATGGGACTGCTGCTTTTTCTTGGTCGGTTAAAATAGTGGTGCACAGACTGAACTGTCTCAGAATCTGCCTATACTTACAGAAGACTAGAAGTTTAGCTTTAGTATTTGCACTTTACAAGTACATAAGCACTGAAAGTATGACAAGAAATGCCTTTTCTTTAGTCAGGGAATGTCTGTTTTGGAAAGTTTGCAAAAGATCTAAAGCAGTGTTTGTAGCAGCTGTGCCCAGGAAGGTTATGTTAAGAAGGACAAGGACACAATCTCCGTGTCACACTTGATAATTCCAGGCTTGGTTTCCTGTTGTGAAGTCAGGAGTGGACCTAACCAATTATAAGCTGTCTATTTTGACCTTTGAAAAAAAGAATTTGTCCTTTGATAGATAGATGTTGTGTCAAGTACTTGTAAAATATTTTTCGACTTGACAAATATTTTATTCTTTATTGATGTCATTATGAAGTGTAATTTTCATAAGTCTTGACACTTTCACAGAAAATGTAAAATTCAGATAAGCACACTTTAAAATGGCCATACTGTTAATAGGAGTGGAAGTACGTAGTACTTGCAGCAGAAGTTCTAATAATGTTGACTTGATTGCACAATTTGTGGTGGAAAAAGAAGTAGGTTGGTTATCAAATTTGGGAGAACTACAGAGATTCACCTACATTTCCTGACATTTACCAGAAATCATGCAGCCACTTTGCAAATAATAATGAAAGTGCACTTATAAACTTAATTGCAGCTATCTACTGCCTCGTGTAAGTATTTACTAATGATTACTGGCACTCTATACCTGGGAAATGCCAGTTGTTCCAGCTCCAGCACTGGCATGTAAACAGTACAGGTGTCAGTGTTCTCCCCAGAATTTTTTTCCAGCCGGGTGGCATGAAGTAGTAGCCGGGTGGCATGAAGTAGTAGCCGGGTGGGGAGAGATGAAAATGCAGGGCAACTATGCTTACAGCATAGGAGGTGGTGAGGAGGTGAGCCGATGACAGCCGGGTGGTCACCAAATCTAGCCGGGTGGAGCACCCGGCTAAAAGAGTCTGGGGAGAACACTGGGTGTGTTCTACTGTGTATGCTCCACTCTGTGGTAACCCAACTGCCAAAGAGGGAAAAGTGTGTAGTAATCCAGCTGTCATAGAGAGCAAAGTATGTGGTAACCCAGTTGTCACAGAGAGAAAAGTTTGTGGTAACCCAAATACCATAGAGAGCAAAAGTGCGTGTTATCCCAACTGCCATAGACAACAAATTGTGAGGTAACCCAGCTGCCGTGCAGAGAAAAAGTGTGTGGTGTCCAAATTGCCATAGAGAGAAAAGTGTGTGGTAACCCAACTGCCATAGAGAGCAGAGTGTGTGGTCACCCAACTGCCATACAGAGCAGAGTGTGTGGTCACCCAACTACCATACAGAGCAAAGATTGTGGTAACCCAACTGCCATAGAGAGCAAAGATTGTGGTAACCCAACTGCCATAGAGAGCAAAGATTGTGGTAGCCCAACTGCCATAGAGCAGAGTGTGTGGTCACCCAACTACCATACAGAGCAAAGATTGTGGTAACCCAACTGCCATAGAGAGCAAAGATTGTGGTAACCCAACTGCCATAGAGCAGAGTGTGTGGTCACCCAACTGCCATACAGAGCAAAGATTGTGGTAACCTAACTGCCATAGAGAGCAGAGTGTGTGGTAGCCCAACTGCCATAGAGAGAAAAGTGTGTGGTAACCCAACTGCCATAGAGAGCTAAATGCCAATTTTGCTTCAAACTGTTTCCATTTCCATTTCCAAAAATGTCCTTTTTTATTTCTTTGAGACTTTGGTCTAATTATCTGTAATTGTTTCAAGCAGCAGTCTGATGTCTGCACAGGCATTCCCAATTCTCTGTACTACAATCTGCCAGGCTGGACTTTACCTCAGTTACTGTTGTACTCCTTAGCAGCGGGAAGCATTTTGCTGCTATAGTCCACCACTCTTCATAGCACAGTACATGCCTCTGATCAGAGCACAGCAGAACAATCAGCAGAACAGAACAATCCACTCAGCCATTGCTAGATCTTTAACCACTTGCCGACCGCGCACTCATACCGCGCGTCGGCAAAGTGGCAGCTGCAGGACCAGCGACGCAGTTCTGCGTCGCCGGCTGCAGGCTAATTAATCAGGAAGCAGCCGCTCGCGCGAGCGGCTGCTTCCTGTCAATTCACGGCGGGGGGCTCCGTGAATAGCCTGCGGGCCGCCGATCGCGGCTCGCAGGCTAAATGTAAACACAAGCGGAAATAATCCGCTTGTTTACATTGTACAGCGCTGCTGCGCAGCAGCGCCGTACAGCAGATCGGCGATCCCCGGCCAATCAGCGGCCGGGGATCGCCGCCATGTGACAGGGGACAGCCTGTCACTGGCTGCACAGGACGGATAGCGTCCTGTGCAGCCCAGATCACCAGGGGGGACAGGGAGGAGAGGGAGGAGGGGAATCTCGCCGCGGAGGGGGGCTTTGAGGTGCCCCCCCCCCGCAACACCCATCAGGCAGGAGCGATCAGACCCCCCCAGCACATCATCCCCCTAGTGGGGAAAAAAAGGGGGCAATCTGGTCGCTCTGCCTGCACCCTGATCTGTGCTGGGGGCTGTAGAGCCCACCCAGCACAGATCAGCTAAAACAGCGCTGGTCCTTAAAGGGATACTGTAGGGGGGTCGGGGGAAAATGAGCTGAACTTACCCGGGGCTTCTAATGGTCCCCCGCAGACATCCTGTGTTGGCGCAGCCACTCACCGATGCTCTGGCCCCGCCTCCAGTTCACTTCTGGAATTTCTGACTTTAAAGTCAGAAAACCACTGCGCCTGCACGCCCGTGTCCTCGCTCCCGCTGATGTCACCAGGAGTGTACTGCGCAGACACAGACCATACTGGGCCTGCGCTGTGCGCTCTTGATGACATCAGCGGGATCGAGGACACGGGCGTGCAGGGCTGCAGGCGCAGTGGTTTTCTGACTTTAAAGTCTGAAATTCCAGAAGTGAACCGGAGGCGGGGCCGGAGCATCGGTGAGTGGCTGCGCCAACACAGGATGTCTGCGGGGGACCGTTAGAAGCCCCGGGTAAGTTCAACTCATTTTCCCCTGACCCCCCTACAGTATCCCTTTAAGGGGGGGTAAAGGGTGGGTCCTCAAGTGGTTAAAGGGAACCTGAAGCGAGGAAAATTATTTAAAATAAACACATGACGTAGCTGCAAATGAATATTACATACTAACCTCTCCGTCGGTTCCTCTCAGAGGCTCACCATTTTCTCCTTACAGTGATCCCTTCCAGTTCTGACAATATTTGGGTGATATTACAGTTTAACAGTTTGCTGACCAGGGAGCTGTTAGGGGGTAGTGGCCATTTTTAAAGGGAACCTGAACTGAGTCATATTATTTAAATTAAGCACATGATGTACCTGCAGATGAATATTACAGACTTGCCTCGCCATCACTCCCTCACAGAAGGTCACCATTTTCTTCTGATAATGATTCCTTCCATTTCTGACATTTTGTCAGAACTGAAATATATCAGTTGCTGTCAGTTATATAGCAGTGGCTCTCAGTTGTAACTGAAAGGACAACTGATGAGCTAGGTAATGTTCATGTTTCCCATGGGTCAAGTGGGCAATATTACAGTTTAACAGCCTGCTGACCTGGGAGCAGTTACAGGGTCATTGCTATTTTCAAAATGGAGGACAGAGAATTCCATCGACCACAGTGGACAAACAGGATGCAGGAGAGGAGAAAGAGACTGTTGAGTAGACTGTGTGGGAGGTAAGTATGATGTGTGTATGCTTATTTTGACTTTTTAATTTCAGTAAAGGTTCTCTTTAACCTCCTTGGCGGTTTGGAAGAACTCAGCTCGTCCATGTACGCCAAGGAGGATTGCTCAGCCCCTGGGGGGGTCTTTTTACTTACTTACTTTTTTTTTTTTCAGGACATGTAGCTAGCACTTTGCTAGCTACATGTTCTGTCCGATCACCGCTGCTATCCGCCAATTCGCCACAATGCGCCACTAAAGGGGCTGTCTCCCCCCCCCCCGAAACGCCTAGTGCAGCCTGGCGAATCACCGCCAGGCTGCGCAATGGGAAGGACCGTAGCTCCCCATGACCTCATGACGTCATATCCGATCATCACCATGGCGACGGGAGAAGCGACGATAGGAAATCACGCTTCTCGCGGGGATTGGGAGGGTGGATGCGGACGCGGACGGCGTCGCGTACTGCTGTAGCTAGCAATCCGCTAGCTACAGAACGAGAAAAAAAAATTATTTAACAAAATGTGTAATGCGTACTTATGTATGTATCTTTAAAGAGGAATGGTCTCGAAAATCTTAAAATTTTAAACGCATACAAATAAGAAGTACGTTTCTTCCTGAGTAAAATGAGCCATAAATTACTTCTCTCATATGTTGCTGTCACTTACAGTAGGTAGTAGAAATCTGACATTACCAACAGGTTTTGGGCTAGGTAATTGTTCCACACTTTTGCTCACCTGTCAGGTCCAAGTAACTTAGACCGCTGCCGGTGCCTTGAACTCCTGCAGGTCCACCACTCCTGCATATACTTGTACAATAGAAAAAACGGAGACGGCACACCAATGGCTCAGCAAACAACTGTATTGAGTATGCAGAGGCACAGACACGACATGTTTCGGGCGTAGCCCTTCCTCAGGTGTGCCCCACCCTACTTCAGTGACACCTTTATACCCCACCCACAGGAAACCACCTGACCATAATTCTGGTCAAATGGTGGACAACCAACATAGTGCAAATAATAAACAATGTACAAACAAGTTCATCACAGTCCTTACATCAATTATCTATTAGTCCACATTTGGGGAACTACACCTGGTTTTGGGCTAGTCCATCTCTTCATGGGGGATTCTCAGCATGGCCTTTATTCTTTATAAAGAGACTCCCTGAAAAGATTCATACAAAGATGGTGACCAGCCTTCCTGCTCACCGTACACTTTTTTGGCAGTTGGACGGAGCAACTACCATTCACTAAGTACATTTTGATAATAAAGAAATCCCTATAAACCCCCCATGAGTAGATGGGCTAGTTCAAAACCTGTCGGTTCTGTCAGATTCTTACCTACTGTAAGTGACAGCAACATAGGAGAGAAGTAATTTATGGATCATTTTACTCTGGAAGAAACATACTTCTTAATTGTATAAGTTTACATATATTTTAAATTTAAAGATGTTCGCAACAGAGGTCCTTTAAGGAGAAACACGTAAATTGGGCATGAGGCACACCTGCAGATTTGGGCTATAGGCCACAATACAATTTGTGGGTATGATGATGCAGAGTGTGTAATTTGGGCACCAGAGGTGCTGGAGTTTAACTAGTGCATACCCAAACTCTAGTGGTGGTTCTTTGGCCCAAGGCACCCAGCTATTGTATAGCCAAGCGCCATATGGCTGTAGTGGTGGTGGATCAGTAATTGGCACTCAGCTCTGACAATTTGGCAGCAGATTCCAGCAGTCCATTATTGGGAATGAGCGCTCAACTATAGCATGGCCTGTTTTAGCCATATGTAGGAAGTTTAGTGTTAGGCATAGATAGGGAAGGGTTAATGTAAAGTTTAGGTTAGAGAAGGCGATAGTAAAAATTCTGTAACATTACTGATATTATACTATCGGCAACATCCTTCGCCCGATTTAGGTGCCACTATTAAATGTAAATACACAAGATACAAAGTTCCTGGCTCCAGACGAAGAAGTTTCCTCTGGGTCCCCTTTACACTAACAGGCACTGTGTTGCATACATAAGCCTGACAACTATTTCACAGGCAAATCCTGCTTCCTCAGAGGCAGAAAAACTCACAAGTGGTGGAACAAACATTACATTCTTATATATAGAATCTGTTGCACTTACCCATCTGTTGAAACTGTCCCACCACCAAGCATTTATTTATTTAAGTATTTATATACCGCCGACATTATGCAGCGCTGTACAGATTATATATTGTCTTGTCACTAACTGTCCCTCAGAGGTGCTCACAATCTAGTCCCTACCATAGTCATATGTCTATATCATGTAG